>NC_043024.1:2403524-2666024 GCF_006345805.1 Octopus sinensis
CAGAAGAAAGAGTACAGTAAGGATCGCCACACCCCCCCATGCGGAGCCTCGTGAGCTTTAGGTGTTTTCGCTCAATAAACACACACAACGCCCGGTCTCGGGAATCGAAACCGCATTAAATATAATGTTAGATATAGTGAGTTATACGTAAAAATAGTATCATATGAATGAGAGAACAACGTGATCACATTTATAACTGTTAAAGAAATGGATTGAACTGATATAGATACTGAATTACAAAAATAATTAAATCGATACATTATAAATAATATATTTCTGTGAGATATAACTCACTATCTACCATTATTTACCAACTAGCATTAAAGACCCTTCGTTGCCGGGTCGCATAGTGCTAGTGCATGTATAATATGTGTACATATTACATGTCCATCTATCTATATACATCTACACATAAATGCAAATATAAAGTTATATCTTGATATCGCTATGATATACTCAAAATATATACAGACTGGAATTGTTAGCTCTTTTTTTCTCTACAATTGTATACTTTATAGACAATAGTCTTTTCTTTAATTTAATTTGTATTACCATCTGGACTATTCATTCTGCACGCTAATTATATTTTTATTTATTCCCATTCATGTGAACCCACTTATTCAAGTTCAAATCATTGATGCTATTTTTACTTTGGTATGTTACGATTATTTATACTTTAGTTTGATTTTAATTATTACTTACTACATATTATTGAATTGTTATTATTATTTTTATTGTTAAAGTGAAAGCATCTGACATAAAATAGAGAAATATTTTTGTTTCACTTTTAAACATGTAATACTGAAATAGTGGAGAAGATATGATA
Source organism: Octopus sinensis (assembly GCF_006345805.1). Classification (NCBI taxonomy): domain Eukaryota; kingdom Metazoa; phylum Mollusca; class Cephalopoda; order Octopoda; family Octopodidae; genus Octopus; species Octopus sinensis. The sequence goes on from NC_043024.1 coordinate 2,404,351, forward strand.
TTGCTATGGGCTCGCTCTAGGCAAGAAGTTGACATTTTTTTTTTGCCCATGAAATACATGGACCCTAAGTAAGGCATGTGTAAAATTCTAATGAATTGGCTCTGTAGTTCACAAGTTTTAGGGAAACACACAGACAGACAGACACACATTCTCAGTTTTATATATATAAGATTTACCCCTATACAACCTGTTACCCAATGGTCAAGATTTATACCAATATAGTAATTAAAAAAAAGTTTTAGTCTGTTGAGATGTTTTGGAAGAATAACGTGAACCTAACGATATGTCTTTTCATTCCTCTGATGAATTTTGCCCATTAAATATTTTAATTATTGGAATTTCTTTTGAGCAAAATCGAAACAGCTGTAAGTGTACATGTTGAATTTTTGCAGTGAATAAACTATATTAATGCAACTTCTCTGTTTCCTGGATTTTAATTTGTATATATATCATCATCATGATCATCGTTTAACGTCCGTTTTCCATGCTAGCACGGGTTGGACGGTTCGACCGGGGTCTGGGAAGCCAGGAGGCTGCACCAGGCCCAGTCTGATCTGGCAGTGTTTCTACAGCTGGATGCTCTTCCTAACGCCAACCACTCTGCGAGTTCAGTGAGTGGTTTTTCCATGCACAGGAGCCAGACGGAGCTGGCAAACGGCCATGAACGGATGGTGCTTTTACGTGCCACCGGCACGGAGGTCAGGCGAGGCTGGCAACGGACACGAACAAATGGTGCTTTTACGTGCCACCGGCACGGAGGCCAGATGGGGCGGCACTGGCAACGGCCACGAATGGATGGTGCTTTTTACGTGCCACCGACACGGGGGCCAGGCGAGGCTGGCAACGGCCACGAATGGATGGTGCTTCTTAGGTGTCACCGGCATGGAGGCCAGTCGGGGCGGCCACGATCGGATGGTTTGCTTACTTGTCACCAGCACTGGTATCACAGCCGCAATTTCCATTGATGTTGATCGACTTCGATTTTTGTTCTGCCTTCTGATATCTGATTTGATTCTGATTTTCACTTGCCTCAACGGGTCTTCACAAGTGGAGTTTTGTGTCCCAAGAAGGAAAGGTATGTATAAGTCAACTGGCTACATACCAGGTAGAGGCCACGGGTTATGGTCTCACTAGTCTTGCCGGGTCTTCTCACTCACAGCATACTTCCATAGGTCTCGGTCTCTAGTCATTTCCTTGGTGAGTCCTAAAGTGTGAAGGTCATGCTTCATCACCTCGTCCCAGGTTTTCCTGGGTCTACCTCTTCCACAGGTTCCCTCACCGCTAGGGTGTGGCACTTTTGCACACAAAACTATCTTCAGCCATTCTCATCACATGACCATACCAGCACAAACGTCTCTCTTGCACACCACAACTGATGCTTCTTAGGTCCAACTTTTCTCTCAAGGTACTTACACTCTGTCAATTATGAACATTGACATTACACATCCATCGGAGCATACTGGCTTCATTTGTTGCGAGCTTACGCATATCCTCAGCAGTCACGGCCCATGTTTCACTACCATGTAGCATCGCTGTACATACACATGCATCATACAGTCTGCCTTTTGTCACAAGCAGGGGTAAGAGCTCTCTAAACTTTGCCCAGGCTATTCTTACTCTAGCAGTTACACTTTCAGCGCACCCACCCCCGCTACTGACTTGGTCACCTGGGTAGCGGAAGCTATCAACTACTTCTAGTTTGTCTCCCTGAAGCGTGGTAGAAGTTGGTCTCTGCACATTTCCAGTGTTTATTGCTCCTGAGCATCTGCCACAGACAAAAACTATTTTCCTAGTTAGCCTTCCTTTGACATTGCTGCACCTCTTATGTGTCCATAGCTTACACTTGGTGCACCTTATAGAGTTTCTACCTACACCTTTTCTACAGATCGAGCTGGGCCATCTACCTGAAGGCGTTTTGTGACTTTCCTACTTATTAGTACTTTGGTTTTAGCTAGGTTGACTCTAAGGCCCCTCGATTCTAAACCCTCCTTCCACACACCTGGAACTTCTCCTCCAGTTCTGATAGTGACTCAGCAATTAGAGCAAGTACATCAGCATAGAGGAGCTCCCAGGGGCATCCTGTCTTGAATCCTCCGTTATTGCCTGGAGGACTATGATAAATAGGGGGGGACTGAGGACTGAACCTTGGTGGACCCCAACCTCTACCCAGAATTCTTCACTGTACTCGTTGCCAACCCTTACCTTACTAGCAGCGTCTCTGTACATGGCTCGCACAGCTCTCACTAGCCATTCATCTATCCTAGTTTCCTCATTGACCACCAGATAAGGGATCGGGGGACCCTGTCGAAGGCTTTCTCCATGTCAAAAAAGCCAGGTACAGGGGCTTATCTTTGGCTAGGTATTTCTCCTGCAGCTGTCTTACCAGGAATATAGCATCAGTAGTACTTTTCCCTGACACGAACCCAAACTGCATCTGATCTAAGCTAACTCTCTCTCTAATTAGTTGGGCTATAACCCTCTCCATAACCTTCATTACTGATCCAGCAGCTTGATACCCCTGTAGTTATTTGTATCTAGGGCTCACCTTTGCCTTTGTAGCAGTTGACTATTATGCTGCTACACCAGTCATGGGTATGACTCCTTCGTGTATCACCTTGTTAACCATACGGGTGACTAAGCATATTTCCAACACTACAGATATTTTGAGCATCTCTGCAGTAATTCCTGATGGGCCTGGGGCTTTCCCTGTTTTCATGCTAGTAATTGCCTAACTACTAAGGAACTGTCAACTCGGATTGCTGGTCCCTCTGTTGGGTCGACATTCGGCAGACACTCTTATCCCATTCATTTTTCTCATTCAGCAACCTTTCATATGGCGTCTCGTCTCCAAACCTCTCTCTTTGCATCCTCATTTAGCCCAAGTGAGCCGTCATCCTTGCGAACACATTTCTCTCCTACCACGTCACAATTCTCTCTCACACACTGTCTAGCAATAATACCTCAGTCTTTTTCATCCTCACGGCGGCAGAACATTGGCAATTTTTTCTTATCTGCTTCCCCTTGGCTATATACACCTGCCTCTTAGCGTTCCCTTCTGGCAGTCTGATACACTTCCCTGCTACCACCGTTCTTCCAGGCCTTCCAGCCTGTTTCTTTGTCTAATAGCCCTGTCAACAATATTGTTCCACCACCACGTTATTTTGGGTCTTGAGGGGACTTTGCAACCAGCCACAGATCTGGTCAGTGGCTTTCAGCAGGTTGTCCCTCAGAAGCGTCCAGTTGTCTTCTACCACATGTGTAGCTATGCCCCCTTCTATTTCGTCAAAGGCTTCAAGTAACATGTCTCTAAATCTCTGTCCATTCGCAGGGTCTTTAAACTTCCAGACCCTTCTCCATGTTGGTCGTCTTCTTGTCGTCCTCTTAGTCTGATCCTAAGTCACTGACTACCATTCTATGTTGTGGGTTCATTTTCGCCTGGGAAGGTTTTGGCATTTATAAGCAGCCATCTTTCCCATTTTCTGGCAAGGATGTAGTCGATTTGGCTAGTATGCCAGCCCGATCGGTAGGTGACCAGGTGGCTTGTCGGTTTCCTGAAGTTAGCGTTGCAAACCATAAGACTATTTGCATCGCAGAACTCCAGCAGCCTGATTCCCTCCTCGTTGCGGGAACCATAACCGTAGCCTCCATGTACGCCATGGAAGCCCCCAGCATGTCGTCCAACATGCCCATTGAAGTCACCAGCCACAAGGAGAAGGTCCCTGTCATTCGTCAATGAGGTAGTCTGACGTAGGGTGTCATAGAAACTGTCTTTCTGTCCATCAGGTAGCCCTGGCTGAGGGGCATAGGCCGATATAATAGTTGTTAACCTATGATGGAGCACTAATCTAATCTTAAGTATTCTGTCACATACTCTGACTACCTCGATTACCTTATCTATATATAGTTAATCCAAACAAGAAAGCTCAAAAAAAACGCAACAATGCGAAGACGTGGAACAAATATAGAATTATTGGACGCTCAGGAAAGAAGGAGGGTTTAACGTTTCGAGCGGAGCTCTTCGTCAGAAACATAGAAGGAAAGATCTGCTGTATATGAAATACCAGAAGTTATTGTGTTAAAAAGAGCAAGGACTAATGTTTACTTTGAAACTGCGGATGAATGTTCCTCGTGCCATTCAATGACAACTTTAGCTGTGTGAATTGGTGCATTATCATCCTGAAAGCTTGCGTTTCCCTCCAAAAACAGTTCCGCAACCATAGGGTGAATTTGATCAGATAAAATGCTTAAATAGTCTTGACTATTAATTCTGCCATGAAGGAAAATCATTGGGCTGGCAGATTTCCAAGATATAGCTCCCCAGATCATTACAGATCCTCCTCCATGTTTAACAGTTGGAAGAAGGCAGTCTGGGTCAAATGCTTCTTTTGGCTCTCTTCACACGTATATTCGGCCGGTGGTCGGAAATAAGGTAAAGGATGACTCGTCCTAGAAAATGACATTCTTCCACTGCTCTAGGGACCATTTCTATAGGTTTTTACTCCACTCTAAACCCTTTGCAACGTTTGTTTTTGAAAGTAATGGTTTTCTGATTGCAGCCCTCCCTTGAAATCTGGCTTTGTGCAGCTCCCAGCGAAAAGTTTTTCTGGAAACTGGGTTCTTCAGGCGATGATGAAGCCCTGCAGTAATTTTGGGGACTGTACTTTTGTGATCCTTTCTAACAATTTGTTGAATTAATTGTCATTTAAACCCGAAGCTATGTAAAAATATTGAGGACTTTTGTTGAAAGAAGAGTTACTTCCCCTCGTCCATTAACCGTTCAGTCTTTCAAATTCCGTTTATTTCCTGCTATAGTTTCATACAAATCTTTATTCCTTGATCAATTCCACTTTATAACTGATGATTATTGGGAGACCGGAATTAGATACGAATGATTTCATATCTAACGCTCAACTCAGAAAAATAGAAGGACTAAAAAAATATTACCTAAACAAAGTTATATAATTTCTTTCACTGTTTCGTTTTCCTTTTCACTGCCCATTCCAGTTTTTTTATTCCCCACGTTTTGCTATTAACCATTTCTTAATATCCTCACCATTTCCATCTATACCTATACAGACATTTTTATACATCGTGGATCCTCGTCGTTCGCCGTTGAGGATTCAGGTGTAAGACCAACTGAATCCCCTGCTCCGGAATTCCCGTGAGTCGCCGAGGATTCCGCTGGGATCATACAAGAACCTCTGCGACCCGAAGCTGACCTCTTTGGAATTCCTGGGTTCAGCACTTTCCCCTCTGTCCGATTTCATTCAGGTCAACTGGACACTGCAGAAAGTGTTATTTGCCCAAAGTGTCTCGCAGTAGGACAGAACGAGGGACCTCGTGGTTGTTAAGGAATCTTCTTGACCATTCGGCCGTACTCGGCCTACACACACACACACACGAAGCACCTGCTGAAGATGACGTGCAACTTCCAAAGAAAGTTTTAACACTGGAAAACTTCAAGGTGCGTACGTCAAAGTTTATTTCTATAGCATATCTGTGCCTGTCTATCTATCGGTACTACTTGAGAAGAGTGGTCCTGGTGCGCGCACTCGCGTACTCGTGCATCCGCGCTAGCTAGTCATGACTAGTCGATCCTTACTTTGTGTTTTTGTGTGTTATTTACTTAGTTTTAAAATTATTTACTTTGTATTTTTGTGTTTTATATAGTGGTTAGGGCAGCGGACTCGCGGTCATAGTATCGCGGTTTCGATTCCCAGACCGGGCGTTGTGAGTGTTTATTGAGCGAAAACACCTAAAAGCTCCACGAGGCTCCGGCAGGGGATGGTGGTGATCCCTGCTGTACTCTTTCACCACAACTTTCTCTCACTCTTACTTCCTGTTTCTGTTGTACCTGTATTTCAAAGGGCCGGCCTTGTCACTCTCTGTGTCACGCTAAATATCCCCGAGAACTACGTTAAGGGTACACGTGTCTGCGGAGTACTCAGCCACTTACACGTTAATTTCACGAGCAGGCTGTTCCGTTGATTCGGATCAACCGGAACCTTCGTCGTCGTAACCGACGGAGTGCTTCCACTATCTGTCTGAAAAGGAAGTTGTTCCGCTTGAACGCACACAGAAACCTTCCAGCCTGGCCTTAGAAGATACAAAGAAGTAAAGACAACCCTTACTGCTATAAACATGGCCACCACCACCAACATTCATGTTGGAAGCTTTAAAGCTGAAGAAAAGAATCGTCCTTTTCGAAGGAAGAACTGCTTCTATCTATCTGTCTGTCTGTCTGTCTGTCTGTCTGTCTGTCTGTCTGTCTCTCTCTCTCTCTCTCTATCTATCATCTATCTATCTATCTATCTATCTATCTAACTATCTATCTATCTTTCTATCTATCTATCTATCTATCTATCTATTTGTGTCTATCTATCTATCTGTCTATCTATTTATCTAATTGCCTACCTACATACCTATCTATCTACCGACCTATCTATCTACCTGTTTATCTAGCTATCTCTCTTTACCCTGTTACTTGTTTCAGTCATGTGACTGTGGCCATGCTGGAGCACCGCCTTTAGTCGATCAAATCGACCCCAGGACTTATTCTTTAAACTTCGTATATTGGTAGAATGTGTTTATAAAACATCTTTTTCTCTTGGATTTCTTGAGAAAATTCTGTAGCTTGTAAGCTATTGGTTGTTTAATTTCTTGCATTTCAGCAATTTCAACCAATCAATGACGTCTATTGAGGTGAATAATTGTAGCTTACAAACTACAGAATTTTCTCAAGAAAGCCAAGAGAAAAATATGATTTATGTAACAAATTCTACCAGTATACGAAGTTTAAAAGTGTTTAGTTACCTAGAAATTATGTTAAAAACTGCTGCTCAAACCGAAAAGATAGGAGGGAACAGACAAGGACAGACAAAGGGATTAAGTTGATTACATCGACCCCAGTGCATAACTGGTACTTAAGTTTAAAAGTGTTTAGTTACAAAGAAATTATTTTAAAAATCTGCCAGTCAAAACGAAAAGATCCAGGGAATCGAACTCACTAACTCGCGATTGATAGCCCGATGCGCTAAACCACCGAGCCATGCGCCTTCCGCTTAGACAGTAACCATGGTGATAGTCAACAACAATATTACGTTCCCCCTTCCTTCTTAGTTTCGCTTTTGTGTCAGCAGCACTCTTTGTGGTTTCATATATTAAAGAGTCTAAGTCACATGACGCACCTTACTTCCGGCTTGTCACGTTTCCTCAATTCTTTGGAGACGAAATCGAAAGTAAATAAATTTTATTTATTTATTAAGCATCAGGGGTAAGTTATTATATATATATGTATATATATTGGAGAGGAATACGATCTGATTGAAGACGTTGTATAGCAAATACTGCGATTTATAGAAATGCGTAGTTTGTTGTGTATTGATGTAGGCTGGGCAGGAATGGAGTGGCGGTCAATCGGAATAGCGGATAACGTTATCAGCCGGTTATTGTTATCAAAATTAATTGGTTCAGACTTTATATTTGTTTAACGTCATATGTTAGGTGTTGGCCAATGCTGTATGGAAATGATCACAATAAGCGGCTTCCACTATATATATGATTCTTGTGAAATTCCTTTGTAATCGCCAACTTTTTTGTGTGTGTATGTGCATATATATGTATATACATATATATGTCTATATATGTATATACTAGCAGTATCGCCCGGCGTTGCTTGGGTATGTTTCGACCCGCTGGAATTGTAATTTTGAAAAGTAAAAATTTTGTGAACATTTTTCTGGTCGAAATACACCGAAAAGTGGCGACACAGCAGTGAAAAAATCGTAAAAAATAGGGATTTTCATAGAAAAAAGCATCTTTTTGATGTAAATAATTTATGGTGTTAACATGGTCCGATTTGAATTTTATGTTCTAATGTAAACCACATTAAGAAAAGCATTTGACATACACACCAGAATGTGAGTTTTCTGTAAATTTTGCTTAATTGGAGTTTAAATTTTAAAAACTGGACCTGGCATGACCCGATGCATTCTACTCTTAAAAATGCTAGGTAAATTGTAATTGAAGAAATCCTATATTGTAGATTTCTATAAGTTACAAAGGGAGGCAGATAAAATCTGCCTTTTATAATAAGAGATGTGTGCGGGCATGAGAATGCACATATATATATAGACGTTTTTACTTAGTATTTTTCCATTATTTTGTGGGGGTGGGGGACATATATATATTCATTTTTTGTATATGCGTGTGTATGTATGCGTATATAAATATGTGCGGGTATGTACATATATGGGCGTGTGTGTGTGTATGAGTGCATAGGGGCATGTCCGTATATGAACGTGGTTTTTATGCTTTGTATACTTCCTTATGTTTTTTTTTCTGTTACCTTTAAACATGGTTTTTCTTGTGTTTGTGCGTATATAGACGTATGTATGAACTTTTACGGTACGCATGTGTGTGTGTGTATGAGGTTGTATATATATGCGTATATATTTGGCGAAAAATGCGAGTGAAGATGTGTATGTTTCCATAGTGACGTATAAGTACGCACGTGGGTTTTGGGGCGCAGAATTATAATACAGTAATTTCCCTTTATATAACGGTATTTTTTCATAGCGTTTTTTCAGATGGCCCGATAACCGAAGAGATGGTGTTGTGGATTTCCACTTCGGCATCTGAAACTCAGAGTTTTATCTTGACTATTGAGTAAATGTAACATATTATTTTATAGATAAATTTCCTCTATTTACATAATATTGAGGTCTCTTTCTTTCTTTCTTTTGTTATCTTACCGTTTTACCAATATATATATATATATAATATATATATATATATATATGTATATATATATATATATAATATATATATATATATACATATATAAAGGTGGCGAGCTGGCAGCAACATTAACACGACGGGCGAAATGCATGTGTCTTTACGTTATGAGTTCAAATTCCACTGAGGTCGACTTTGCCTTTCATCTTTCAGGGTCGATACATTAAGTACCAGTTATGCACTGGGGTCGATGTAATCGACTTAATCCCTATGTCTGTCCTTCTTTGTCCCCTCTTTGTATATCCCCTTGTGGGCAATAAATATATATATATATATCATCATCATCATCATCATCAACCGTTTCCAAGTAAACATTAGTCCTTGCTTTTTTTAACACTATAACTTCTGGTATTTCATATATAACAGATGTAAGTGGAGGCGCAATGGCCCAGTGGTTAGGGCAGCGGACTCGCGGGTTCGATTCCCGGATAGGGCGTTGTGAGTGTTTATTGAGCAAAAACACCTGAAGCTCCACGATGCTCCAGCAGAGGGTGGTGGCAACCCCTGTTGTACTCTTTCGCCCCAACTTTCTCTCACTCTTTCTTCCTGTTTCTTGTCCCCCGACTTCCTACGCAACCGCCGAGCCTGGATGCGCATTCATCCATCCGTCGATGCTTTCGGTGTCGGGGGATGACCTGCTTTCTCCTCTGCAGGTCTTACGAATAGCAAAGGACCACGTTTCCGACTTCTTCCATCTTGCGAGCTCTGGGACGAAGACCGCTTCGCTCAACAAACAAACAGCAGATGTAAATTATACATTCTTCGTTGGTTCAAAACTTTTTGGGAATTTTTAGAAAACTCTTGCAAATTTGTAATTCATAGGATTGTGCAAAAACCAAAACAAAATTTTTTAAATTGCTGTGTGATTTAAGAGCTATTTAGCTATTAGTTTTAGCACATCCCATGACTACCTTATAATCTCCTTGTTTGTTTGTCAGACTGACGTGTTAACGTTTATTTGGCCAGCTAAAGGTTTATATCTCCAGTTTATCAGTATAAAAACGTAATAAAATTTTCATTATTTAATCTTTACTTTTCAAGTATATTCTATATCTTATATTATTTCTTTTTTATTTCAGAGTTTCAGAGAGGATATTTAGTATAAAAGAAGATTTTACATCGAACACATTATGAATATATATGATATGTTCTTTAAGTTGAAACTAAGATGCTACACAGAAGGAATATAACCCTGTTTATATAAATCGATTATAGAATTGTAAAAGATTTTCTTTGGGTGTGTGATTATTAGCAGCATTTCTGTACTTCACTGCCTGGAATGGGTGCAAGAAAACCAATCCTGTATTCTAATTAAACCTGGATTGCAAAGGAATTGGCAGCCCCCTCAGACATTGACAATGATTACAGTTGATGGAAATATATATTTCTTTATTGCCCACTAGGGGGCTAAACATAGAGGGGACAAACAAGGACAGACAAAGGGATTAAGTTGATTATATCTACCCCACAGTGAAACAGGTACTTTATTTATTGACCCCGAAAGGATGAAAGACAAAGTTGACCTCGGCGGAATTTGAACTCAGAACGTAACGACAGACGAAATACCTATTTCTATTTCTTTACTACCCACAAGGGACTAAACATAGAGGGGACAAATAAGGACAGACAAAGGGATTAAGTCGATTATATCTACCCTAGTGTGAAACTGGTACTTTATTTATTGACCCAGAGAGGATGAAAGGCAAAGTCGACCTCGGTGGAATTTGAACTCAGAACAAAAAGACAGACGAAATACCGCTAAGCATTTCAAGCAACAGAAATAACTGGGGAATAGAATATAAAAAAAGAAGAAAAAAAAAGAAAAACATTTTGACTTTGTGGTGAGAGGAGAAAAATAATGGAAAATGAATTACGTGATAATGAGGTTAATTGTAATACACAGTCGTTAAGGATTGATTTTACTGAAGATGAAACAGAAGAAGAAGAGAAAACATCATTTCACTGTGATGTCTGCAACAAGTCCTTCTTTCTCAAAGATGAACAGACGATTCACAAATGTTTCCATGCAGGAGAGGATCTCTATCGCTGTGAAATCTGTGGTAAATCATTCTCTGAAAAGGTTCGTTTGACCACACATAAACACATTCACGCAGGTGTCGAGCCGTATCGCTGTAATACCTGTGGTAAATCATTCTCTCAGAATCATAGCTTAGCTATTCACAAATGCATCCACATTGTGGTTAAGTCACATCATTGCGATATCTGTGGTAAATCATTCTCTGGAAATAGCGACCTAACCACTCACAAACGTATTCATACAGGAGAGAAACCATATCAGTGTGATATCTGTGGTAAATCATTCTCTAAAAGTAGTCAGTTAATTAAACACAAACATATTCATACAGGAGAGAAACCATATCAGTGTGATATCTGTGGTAAATCATTCTCTGGAAATAGCGACCTAACCACTCACAAACGTATTCACACAGGAGAGAAACAATATCAGTGTGATATCTGTGGTAAATCATTCTCTAAAAGTAGTCAGTTAATTAAACACAAACGTATTCATACAGGAGAGAAGCCATATCAGTGTGGTATCTGTGGTAAATCATTCTCTCGAAATCACCACTTAACTACTCACAAATACATTCATACAGGAGAGAAACCTTATCAGTGTGATATCTGTGGTAAATCATTCTCTAGAAATAGCGACCTAACCACTCACAAACGTATTCATACAGGAGAGAAACCATATCATTGTGATATCTGTGGTAAATCATTCTCTCATAATCACCACTTAACTACTCACAAATACATTCACACAGGAGAGAAACCTTATCAATGTGATATCTGTGGTAAATCATTCTCTGGAAATAGCGACCTAACCACTCACAAACGTATTCATACAGGAGAGAAACCATATCAGTGTGATATCTGTGGTAAATCATTCTCTAGAAATAGCGACCTAACCACTCACAAACGTATTCATACAGGAGAGAAACCATATCACTGTGATATCTGTGGTAAATCATTCTCTAGAAATGACCACTTAACTAAACACAAATACATTCACACGGGAGAGAAACCTTATCACTGTGATATCTGTGGTAAATCATTCACTCGAAATCACAACTTAATTACTCACAAATACATTCACACAGGAGAGAAACCTTATCAGTGTGATATCTGTGGAGAATCATTCTCTCATAATCAGCACTTAACTACTCACAAATACATTCACACAGGAGAGAAACCTTATCAGTGTGATATCTGTGGTAAATCATTCTCTCAGAATCACCACTTAACTACTCACAAATACATTCACACAGGAGAGAAACCATATCATTGTGATATCTGTGGTAAATCATTCTCTAAAAGTTGTCAGTTAATTAAACACAAACGTATTCATACAGGAGAGAAACCATATCATTGTGATATCTGTGGTAAATCATTCTCTCAGATATACCACTTAACTACTCACAAATACATTCATACAGGAGAGAAACCATATCATTGTGATATCTGTGGTAAATCATTCTCTCAAAATCACAGCTTAACTACTCACAAATACATTCACACAGGAGAGAAACCTTATCAGTGTGATATCTGTGGAGAATCATTCTCTCATAATCAGCACTTAACTACTCACAAATTCATTCACACAGGAGAGAAACCTTATCACTGTGATATCTGTGGTAAATCATTCTCTCGAAATCACAACTTAACCACTCACAAATACATTCACACAGGAGAGAAACCTTATCACTGTGATATCTGTGGTAAATCATTCTCTCAGAATCAAAACCTAACTAAACACAAATACATTCACACAGGAGAGAAACCATATCATTGTGATATATGTGGTAAATCATTCTCTCAGAATCACCACTTAACTAAACACAAATACATTCACACAGGAGAGACGCCATATCATTGTGATATCTGTGGTAAATCGTTTTCACAGAGCGATGCCTTAACTAACCATAAATGTATTCATACAGGAGAAAAACCATATCACTGATATTTCTGGTAAATCATTCTCACAAAATCAACATTTAACTAAACACAAACCCTTCCATACTGGAGAGAAACCATACTACTGTGATACCTGTGGAAAGTCATTCGCTGGTGACTTAAATCCTCATAAACACATTCATAGTAAAGAGAAGCCATATCACTGTGATATCTGTGGTAAATCATTCTCTTTAAATCATCACTTAGCTAAACACAAACTTATTCATACAGGAGGGAGGCCATATCACTGCAATATCTGTGGAAAGTCTTTTTCAAAGAGCGATGTCTTAATCAAACACAAACGTTTTCACACAGGAGAGAAGCCATACGTGTGTGATATCTGTGGTAAATCCTTCTCTCAGAACCATACCTTAATTTCTCACAAACACATTCACACGGAAGAGAAGCCTTATCACTGTGATGTATGTGAAAAGTCTTTCTCTCAAAAACGTAACTTAACTACTCACAAACATATCCACGCAGGAAAGAAACCATAACACTGTGATAATTCTATTACTCTCTCTCTCTCTCTTTTACTTGTTTCAGTCATTTGACTGCGGCCATGCTGGAGCACCGCCTTTAGTCGAGCAAATCAACCCCAGGACTTGTTCTTTGTAAGCCCAGTACTTATTCTATCGGTCTCTTTTGCTGAACCACTAAGTGACGGGGACGTAAACACACCAGCATCGATTGACAAGCAAAGCTAGGGGGACAAACACAGACACACAAACCCACACATACATATATATATATATACACATATATGACAGGCATCTTTCAGTTTCCGTCTACCATATTCGCTTTAGGTGTTTTCGCTCAATAAACACACACAACGCCCGGTCTGGGAATCGAAACCGCATTAAATAAATGTTAGATTAGTGAGTTATAGTAAAAATAGTATCATATGAATGAGAGAACAACGTGATCACATTTATAACTTTGTTAAAGAAATTGATTGAACTGATATAGATAAATTACAAAATAATTAAATCGATACATTATAAAATAATTACAGTGAGAAATATCACTCACTATCTACCATTTATTTACCAACTAGCATTAAAGACCCGTCGTTGCCGGGTCATAGTGCTAGTGCATGTATATATGTGTACATATTACATGTACATCTATCTATATACATCTACACATAAAATGCAAAATACAAAGTTATATCTTGATATCGCTAGTGATAACAATACTCAAAATATATAACAGACTGGAATTGTTAGCTCTTCTTTTTTCTCTACATTGTATACTTTATAGACAATAGTCTTTTCTTTTCTTTAATTTTGTGTTATCCATCTGGACTATTCCATTTCTGCATGCTAATTATATTTTTAATTTATTCCCATTCATGTGAAACCACTTATTCAAGTTAAAATCATTGATGCAATTTTATACCACTTGCTATTTTTATTTTACGATTATATTATACTTTAGTTTGATTTTAATTATTACTTTCTACATATAATTCAATTGTTATTATTATTTTTATTGTTAAAGTGAAAGTATCTGACATAAAATAGAGAAATATTTTTGTTTCACTTTTAACGTGTAATACTGAAATAGTGGAGAAGATATGATATTGCTATGGGCTCGCTCTAGGCAAGAAGTTTGCCGATGAGACTCTCCGGGCCCTAAGTAAGGCATGTGTAAAATTTGAATGAAATTGGTTGTGTAGTTCTGAAGTTTTAGGGAAACACACAGACAGACAGACACACATTCTCAGTTTTATATATATAAAGATTATTACCCTTATACAACCTGTTACCCACTGGCCAAGATTTATACCAATATTAGTAATTAAAAAAATGTTTTAGTCTGTTGAGATGTTTTGGAAGAATAACATGTGATAACCTAACGATATGTCTTTTTCATTCCTCTGATGAGATTTTGCCCAATTAAATGTTTTAATTATTGGAATTTCTTTTGAGCAAAATCGAAACAGCTGTAAGTGTACATGTTGAATTTTTGCAGTGAATAAACTATATTAATGCTACTTCTCTTTTTCCTGGATTTTAATTTCTATATATATCATCATCGTTTAACATCCGTTTTCCGTGCTAACAAGGGTTGGACGGTTCGACCGGGGTCTGGGAAGCCAGGAGGCTGCACCAGGCCCAGTCTGATCTGGCAGTGTTTCTACAGCTGGATGCCCTTCCTAACGCCAACCACTCCACGAGTGTAGTGGGTGTTTTTTACATGCCACCAGCACAGGTGCCAGGGAAATCTGGCAGCGGCCACAATCGGTTATATATATATATATAGTTAATCCAAACAAGAAAGCACAAAAAAAAACAACAACGCGTGGACGTGGAAGAAATATAGTATTATTGGACGCTCAGGAATGAAGGATAGTTTAACGTTTCGAGCAGAGCTCTTCGTCGGAAACATAGGAGAAGGAAAGATCTGCTGTTTATGAAATACCCGAAGTTATTGTGTTAAAAAGAGCAAGGACTAATGTTTACTTTGAAACGGTTGATGAATGTTCCTCGTGCCATTCAGTGACAACTTTAGCTGTGTGAATTGGTGCATTATCATCCTGAAAGCTTGTGTTTCCCTCCAGAAGCAGATCCACAACCATAGGATGAATTTGATCAGATAAAATGCTTAAATAGTCTTGGCTATTAATTCTGACATGAAGGGAAACCATTGGGCTGGCAGATTTCCAAGATATAGCTCCTCAGATCATTACAGATCCTCCTCCGCGTTTAACAGTTGGAAGAAGGCAGTCTGGGTCAAATGCTTCTTTTGGCTCTCTTCACACGTATACTCGGCCGATGGTCGGAAATAAAGTAATGGATGACTCGTCCTAGAAAATAACATTCTTCCACTGCTCTAGGGACCATTTCTGTAGGTTTTTACTCCACTCTAAACGCTTTGCAACTTTTGTTTTTGAAAGTAGTGGTTTTCTGATTGCAGCCCTCCCTTGAAATCTGGCTTTGTGCAGCCAGTTTTGTGGAAACTGGGTTCTTGAGGTGGTCATCAAGCCCTGCAGTAATTTTGGGGGCTGTACTTTAGTGATCCTTTCTAATAATTTGTTGAATTAATTAATTGTCATTTAAACCCGAAGCTAAGTAAAAATATTCAGGACTTTTGTTGAAGGAAGAGTTACTTCCCCTCGTCCATTAACCGTTCAGTCTTGCAAATTCCGTTTATTTCCTGCTATAGTTTCATACAAATCTTTATCCCTTGATCAATTCCACTTCATAACTGATAATTATTAGGAGACCGGAATTAGATACGAAGGATTTCATATCTAACGCACAACTCAGAAAAAAGGAAGGACTAAAAAAAATTACTTAAAGTTATATAATTTCTTTCCCTGTTTCGTTTTCCTTTTCACTGCCCATTCCAATTTTTTTACTTCCCTCATTTTGCTATTAACCATTTCTTAATATCCTCACCATTTCCATCTACACCTAAACAGACATTTTTATACATCGTGGATCCCCGTCGTTCGCCGATGAGGATTCAGGTGTAAGACCAACTGAATCCCCTGCTCCGGAATTCCCGTGAGTCGCCGAGGATTCCGCTGGGATCATACAAGAACCTCTGCGACCCGAAGCTGACCTCTTTGGAATTCCTGGGTTCAGCACTTTCCCCTCTGTCCGATTTCATTCAGGTCAACTGGACACTGCAGAAAGTGTTATTTGCCCAAAGTGTCTCGCAGTAGGACAGAACGAGGGACCTCGTGGTTGTTAAGGGATCTTTTTGACCATTCGGCCGTCCTCTGCCTACACACACACACACACACACGAAGCACCTGCTGAAGATGACGTGCAACTTCCAAAGAAAGTTTTAACACTGGAAAACTTCAAGGTGCGTACGTCAAAGTTTATTTCTATAGCATATCTGTGCCTATCTATCTGTGTCTGTCTATCTATCGGTACTACTTGAGCAGAGTGGTCCTGGTGCGCGCACTCGCGTACTCGTGCATCCGCGCTAGCTAGTCATGACTAGTCGATCCTTACTTTGTGTTTTTGCGTTTTATTTAGTGGTTAGGGCAGCGGACTCGCGGTCATAGTATCGCGGTTTCGATTCCCAGACCGGGCGTTGTGAGTGTGTATTGAGCGAAAACACCTAAAAGCTCCACGAGGCTCCGGCAGGGGATGGTGGTGATCCCTGCTGTACTCTTTCACCACAACTTTCTCTCACTCTTACTTCCTGTTTCTGATGTACCTGTATTTCAAAGGGCCGGCCTTGTCACTCTGTGTCACGCTGAATATCCCCGAGAACTACGTTAAGGGTACACGTGTCTGCGGAGTACTCAGCCACTTACACGTTAATTTCACGAGCAGGCTGTTCCGTTGATTCGGATCAACCGGAACCTTCGTCGTCGTAACCGACGGAGTGCTTCCACTATCTGTCTGAAAAGGAAGTTGTTCCGCTTGAACGCACACAGAAACCTTCCAGTCTGGCCTTAGAAGATACAAAGAAGTAAAGACAACCCTTACTGCTATAAACATGGCCACCACCACCAACATTCATGTTGGAAGCTTTAAAGCTGAAGAAAAGAATCGTCCTTTTCGAAGGAAGAACTGCTTCTATCTATCTGTCTGTCTGTCTGTCTCTCTCTCTCTCTCTCTATCTATCATCTATCTATCTATCTATCTATCTATCTGTCTATCTATCTATCTATCTATCTATCTATCTATCTATCTATCTATCTATCTATCTATTTGTGTCTATCTATCTATCTGTCTCTCTATTTATCTAATTGCCTACCTACATACCTATCTATCTACCGACCTATCTATCTACCTGTTTATCTAGCTATCTCTCTTTACCCTGTTACTTGTTTCAGTCATGTGGCTGTGGCCATGCTGGAGCACCGCCTTTAGTCGATCAAATCGACCCCAGGACTTATTCTTTAAACTTCGTATACTGGTAGAATGTGTTTATAAAACATCTTTTTCTCTTGGATTTCTTGAGAAAATTCTGTAGCTTGTAAGCTATTTGTTGTTTAATTTCTTGCATTTCAGCAATTTCAACCAATCAATGACGTCTATTGAGGTGAATAATTGTAGCTTACAAACTACAGAATTTTCTCAAGAAAGCCAAGAGAAAAAGATGATTTATGTAACAAATTCTACCAGTATACGAAGTTTAAAAGTGTTTAGTTACCTAGAAATTATGTTAAAAACTGCTGTTCAAACCGAAAAGATAGGAGGGAACAGACAAGGACAGACAAAGGGATTAAGTTGATTACATCGACCCCAGTGCGTAACTGGTACTTAAGTTTAAAAGTGTTTAGTTACAAAGAAATTATTTTTAAAATCTGCCAGTCAAAACGAAAAGATCCAGGGAATCGAACTCACTAACTCGCGATTGATAGCCCGATGCGCTAACCACCGAGCCATGCGCCTTCCGCTTAGACAGTAACCATGGTGATAGTCAACAACAATATTACGTTCCCCCTTCCTTCTTAGTTTCGCTTTTGTGTCAGCAGCACTCTTTGTGGTTTCATATATTAAAGAGTCTAAGTCACATGACGCACCTTACTTCCGGCTTGTCACGTTTCCTCAATTCTTTGGAGACGAAATCGAAAGTAAATAAATATTTATTTATTTATTAAGCATCAGGGGTAAGTTATTATATATATATGTATATATATTGGAGAGGAATACGATCTGATTGAAGACGTTGTATAGCAAATACTGCGATTTATAGAAATGCCGTAGTTTGTTGTGTTTTGATGTAGGCTGGGCAGGAATGGAGTGGCGGTCAATCGGAATAGCGGATAACGTTATCAGCCGGTTATTGTTATCAAAATTAATTGGTTCAGACTTTATATTTGTTTAACGTCATCTGTTAGGTGTTGGCCAATGCTGTACGGAAATGATCACAATAAGCGGCTTCCACTATATATATGATTCTTGTGAAATTCCTTTGTAATCGCCAACTTTTTTGTGTGTGTATGTGCATATATATGTATATACATATATATGTCTATATATGTATATACTAGCAGTATCGCCCGGCGTTCCTCGGGTATGTTTCGATCCGCTGGAATTGTAATTTTGAAAAGTAAAAATTTTGTGATCATTTTTCTGGTCGAAATACACCGAAAAGTGGCGACACAGCAGTGAAAAAATCGTAAAAAATAGGGATTTTCATAGAAAAAAGCATCTTTTTGATGTAAATAATTTTTGGTACTAACATGGTCCGATTTGAATTTTATGTTCTACGGAAGGAAGAGCAACCCTTCTTCTACCATACTCTCAATTTTGGTCAACTTGCGCCGCAGGGTCTCGGAGGAGATAGTGTTAGTTGAAGGTTACCATTCTAGGTGCCTGAGTAACAACCTCGCGGATTTACAGATAAATGAATTTATTACTATTTTACAGAATAAAATTAAATAATTCTTGAAAATTAATTAATATTAATACTTTTTGAAGAAAGTAAATAATTTTTAAAACTTAAATAATAATTTTTTTTACACAAACGCGAACTTGGAAAAGGGGGTGGCGAATTCGATTTACATACCTAAATTTTTTCTTTTTCATGACATTGTAGCAAAATAGTAGTGAATTATATAAATATCAGCAGTACATTTTTTTTCTGGGGTATTTTTTTTCAACCTCGTCACATATTTGCCCCTTTCAATTTAAACAAAGTCTTAATTAAGCAATTACGGCAGCTTAGCAATGGTTTCAATACAGGCGTGACATCTGTATCTCAATTGTTCAAAACCCTTCGAATTTTTTCGCACGTGATGATATCATAGTGAAAACTTTCAATTACGCGCGCTTAGAAGTACGCTCGCAAATTAATACTACCAAAATTTTGAAGTTCGCGCTCCGCTTGTGTGTGTGTGCATGCTTTAGGTGTACGTAGGTATGTGTTTTTGTGTGTGCGTGCTTTAGGTGTACGTAGGTATGTGTTTTTGTGTGTGTGTGTCACTGAAGCCATACATACATATATACATACATAACCTCTCTCTCTCTTTTCTCTCTCAGTCACTCACTACAAAAAGTGAATAAAAAAAGTTCAGTTATTTCTGTCTTTCACTCTGTCTGTCTCTTTACACACACTAACAAAAGCACTTCACTTACACACCACACTTTCTGTGTCGCACAACCCATCAAACACACACACACACACACACACTCACGCACGCACACATGTACATCAATGCTTTCGGAGTGAAATGTTAAAATATTGAGTTTTCTCGAATTTTGTCTTAATTGGGGGTGAAATTGAAAGAAATATATTATGGCATGACCGAATGGAGTACTTTGAAAAATCTTAGGTAAACTCTAATTGAAGAAATTGTGTGAGGAGTAAATCGTTATGTATTTATTTGTTTCTGTTTGCTGTGTTTTTTTATTTTTTGAGTAGTGGTTTAAATACTTTCAGTTTAGTCTTCCTCAAATCACTCTGTCGCTATTTACTTTCATTTTATTCGGTGCACACTGTGTGTGTGCGTGTGGTGTAAACCACATTAAGAAAAGCATTTGACATACACACCAGAATGTGAGTTTTCTGTAAATTTTTTCTTAATTGGAGTTTAAATTTTAAAAACTGGACCTGGCATGACCCGATGCATTCTACTCTTAAAAATGCTAGGTAAATTGTAATTGAAGAAATCCTATATTGTAGATTTCTATAAGTTACAAAGGGAGGCAGATAAAATCTGCCTTTTATAATAAGAGATGTGTGCGGGCATGAGAATGCACGTATATATATAGACGTTTTTACTTAGTATTTTTCCATTATTTTGTGGGGGGGGGGACATATATATATCCATTTTTTGTATGTGCGTGTGTATGTATGCGTATATAAATATGTGTGGGTATGTACATATATGGGCGTGTGTGTGTGTATGAGTGCATAGGGGCATGTCCGTATATGAACGTGGTTTTTATGCTTTGTATACTTCCTTATGTTTTTTTTTCTGTTACCTTTAACCATGGTTTTTCTTGTGTTTGTGCGTATATAGACGTATGTATGAACTTTTACGGTACGCATGTGTGTGTGTGTGTATGAGGTTGTATATATATGCGTATATATTTGGCGAAAAATGCGAGTGAAGATGTGTACGTTTCCGTGGTGACGTATAAGTACACACGTGGGTTTTCGCGCGCAGAATTATAATACAGTAATTTCCCTTTATATAACGGTATTTTTTCATAGCGTTTTTTCAGATGGCCAGATAACTGAAGAGATGGTGTTGTGGATTTCCACTTCGGCATCTGAAACTCGGAGTTTTATCTTGACTATTGAGTAAATGTAACATGTTATTTTATAGATAAATTTCCTCTATTTACATAATATTGAGGTCTCTTTCTTTCTTTCTTTTGTTATCTTACCGTTTTACCAATATATATATAGCAGAGTAAAGTAATTTATTTTATAGAAGGAGCTTCTACAGGACTAGAACTGTTTCATCTGAATGAAACAGATCTAGTACTGTAGAAGCTCCTTCTATAAAATAAAATAAAATATATATATATATATATATATATAAATATATATATAAAGGTGGCGAGCTGGCAGCAATATTAGCACAACGGGCGAAATGCATGTGTCTTTACGTTATTAGTTCAAATTCCACTGAGGTCGACATTGCTTTCATCTTTCAGGGTCGATAAATTACGTACCAGGTATGCACTGGGGTCGATGAAATCGACTTAATCCCTATGTCTGTCCTTGTTTGTCCTCCCTATGTTTATCCCCTTGTGGGCAATAAATATATATATATATATCATCATCATCAACTGTTTCAAAGTAAACATTAGTCCTTGCTCTTTTTAATGCAATAACCTCTGGTATTTCATATACAGCAGATGTAAGTGGAGGCGCAATGACCCAGTGGTTAGGGCAGCAGACTCGCGGTTTCGATTCCCAGACCGGGCGTTGTGTGTGTTTATTGAGCGAAAACACATAAAGCTCCACGATGCTCCAGCAGAGGGTGGTGGCGACCCCTGTTGTACTCTTTCGCCCCAACTTTCTCTCACTCTTTCTTCCTGTTTCTTGTCCCCCGACTTCCTACGCAACCGCCGAGCCTGGATGCCCATTCATCCATCCGTCAATGCTCTCGGTGTCTGGGAGGCTGACCTGCTTTCTCTTCTGCGGGTCTTACGAATAGCAAAGGACCACGTTTCCGACTTCTTCCATCTTGCGAGCTCTGGGACGAAGACCGCTTCGCTCAACAAACAAACAGCAGATGTAAATCGTAAATTCTTTGTTGGTTCAAAACTTTTGGGAATTTTTAGAAAACTCTTGTGAATTTGTAATTCATAGGATTGTGGAAAAACCAAAACAAAATTTTTTAAATTGCTGCGTGATTTAAGAGCTATTTAGCTATTATTTTTAGCACATCCCATGACTACCTTATAATCTCCTTGTTTGTTTGTCAGACTGACGTGTTAACGTTTATTTGGCCAGCTAAAGGTTTATATCTCCAGTTTATCAGTATAAAAATGTAATCTCGGATTTTTTTGATTTGAACGGCAGTTTTTAACATAATTTCTAGGTAACTAAACATTTTAGACTTCGTAAACTGGTAGAATGTGTTTATAAAACATCATTTTCTCTTGGCTTTATTGAGATAATTCAATGGTTTGTTAGATATTTGTTGTTCTTTTTTTCTTCAATTTCAACCTATCAATGACGTCTATTGAGGTAAAAAAAATCATTCTGTGCCGTATGAATATGTTCCTCGTTTAAGAAACAGATTGGGTTTATTTACATTTGTGAAGAAAAAAGATACCTTTCCCCCTAACCCTAAAACAGATTGAAATGCAATAGATTGATACTAGGGTCATACTCATGGGTGACAATTTCATATGACACCTCTAGAAAAACTGCCGTTCAAACCGAAAAGATCTGTAATCTCTACTTTTCTAGTGAATTCTATATCTCATAATATTTCTTTTTTTTATTTCAGATTATCAGACGATATTTAGCATAAAAGAATATTTTACATCGAGCACATCATGAATATATATGATATATTCTTTAAGACGCTACACAGAAGAAATATTACCCTGTTTATATAAATCGATTATAGAATTGTAAAAGATTTTCTTTGGGTGTGTGATTATTAGCAGCATTTCTGTACTTTTCTGCCTGGAATGGGTGCAAGAAAACCAATCCTGTATTCTAATTAAACCTGGATTGCAAAGGGATTGGCAGCCCCCTCACATATTGACAATGATTACAGTTGATGGAAATAGTTATTTCTTTATTGCCCACTAGGGGGCTAAACATAGAGGGGACAAACAAGGACAGACAAAGGGATTAAGTCGATTATATCTACCCCAGTGTGAAACTGGTATTTTATTTATCGACCCTGAAAGGATGAAAGGCAAAGTCGACCTTGGTGGAATTTGAACTCAGAACATAGTGGTAGACGAAATACCTACTTCTTTACTACTCACAAGGGGCTAAACACAGAGAGGAGAAACAAGGACAGACAAACGGATTAAGTCGATTACATCGACCCCAGTGTGTAACTGGTACTTATATAATCGACCCCAAAAGGATGAAAGGCAAAGTCGACCTTGGTGGAATTTGAACTCAGGACGTAACGGCAAACGAAATACCGCAAAGCATTTCACCCGGTGTGCTAACGTTTCTGCCAGCACGCAGCCTACCAGAGGTGATGTTAAATATCTTATGAAAATATCTAGCTGAGAAAGTTTAAGAACTGATTTATATTTTCGGTCAAGAGATGGCAAAGCCGTTACACCAGTGTGATGTATGTAAAAAGACTTTCTCTCGTGGAGGTAACCTTGCTACCCACAAACGTATCCATACAGGAGACAAACCCCATCACTGCGATATCTGTGGGAAATCATTCTCTAGAGCAAGTACTTTAACTACACACAAATATATTCATACTGGAGAGAAGCCATATCGCTGTGATATCTGTGGTAGATTATTCTCTGTTGACAGTAGCTTAACTCGACACAAACGTATTCATACGGGAGACAAACCATATCAGTGTGATATCTGTGACAAGTCTTTCTCAGATGCAGGTAGCTTAACTGCTCACAAACGATTCCATACAGGTGAGAAGCCTTATCAATGTGATGTCTGTGGTAAATCATTCTCTCAGAGAGGTACCTTATCTACACACATGTTTATTCACACAGGAGAGAAAAAATATCACTGTGATATCTGTGGTATGTTGTTCTCACGCAGGTTTCACTTGACTCGACACAAACTCACCCACACAGGTGAGAGATTGTACAGCTGTGATATCTGTGGAAAATCATTCTCTGAAAGTAGCATCGTAATTAAGCACAAACGTGTTCATACCGGAGAAAAACCGTATCACTGTGATATCTGTGGGAAATCATTCTCAGGGGGAAGTACCCTGACTATTCACAAACGGATTCACTCAGGAGAGAAACCATATCACTGTGACATTTGTGGTAAATCTTTCTCTGCAAGTTTTGGTTTGACTAGACACAAACGAATTCATACAGGAGAAAAGCCGTATCACTGTGATATCTGTGGTAAAACGTTCTGCGATGGAAGTGCACTGGTTACTCACAAACGAATTCATACAGGAGAGAATCCTTATCACTGTGATATCTGTGGTAAGTCTTTTGCCCAAAGTGGTGAATTAAGTCAACACAAATGCATTCATACTGGAAGGAAACCATATCGCTGTGACACCTGTGGTAAATCATTCTTGCAAAGAAGACTTCTAACTGCTCACAAACATTACCCTTGCAAGGAATAAATTATGTGACTGACCATCATCCTCATTCAACATCTGTTTTCCATGCTGGCATGTGTTGAACGGTTTTTGACATGCAAGCCAGGGGATTGCACCAAACTCTACTGTCTGCTATGGCATGGTTTCTATTGCTGGAGGCCCTTCCTAATAGCAACCACTTTACAAAGTGTACTGGGTGCTTTTGACATGGGCCCTGCGCTAGCGAGGTCAAACACATTCATACAAATTTACCCACAAGGCATTGGTCAGCCTAGGAACAGAAGGCAATTGCCTAGGGTGCTGTTAATGGGACTCTGCCCCCAAACCATGTGATTGTGGAGCAAATGCCTCACGGCCATCTCTTCGTGGGAAATCATTCTCTGAAAGATGTAACTTATGTACTTACACACAAACGCTTTCATACAAGACACCAACCATATTACAGAGATATCTGGGGGAAATCAATCTCTCTAAAAATATTAATTAACTATTCTGTGTATTCATATTAACGAGTAACACTTAATATCAAAATTAGTTCTTTGAAAAAAATTTATCTTATATAACCACATATGTATACACATGGGAAAGACTAACTGTGGAAACACCCTATCAACAATCTATATGACTATCTCTACCCTGTTGAAATAACTTAACTCTTTCATTACCAACCCGACTGAAACTACCTCTGGCTCTATAGTACAAATGTCTTGTTTTCATAAGTTTTGAATTAAAATCTTCCACCAAACCTTAGTCACAATTTATGTTCCTAACACTAGCTGAATGATAACTAAGTTATTTTACTAAATTCTTTGTTATATTTAAAGTAATTGAAAGAAACACAGAGCATCTCAATAGAAATATGGTAACAAAAGGGTTAACAAATGACTAATTTAACCCTTTCGATACCAACCCACCTGAAACCACCTATTGCTCTGAGTACAAATGTCTTGTTTTCATAAGTTTTGAATTAAAATCTTCCACCAAACCTTAGTCACAATTTATGTCCCTAACACTAGCTTAATGATAACTAAGTTATTTTACTGAATTCTTTGTTTATATTTAAAATTAATTGAAAGAAACACAGAGCATCTCAACAGAAATACAATAACGAAAGGGTTAAGGTATTTTTAATATGGGGTAGAAAGGGCTCCTTAGCCGTAGTGAAGGCAATCTGCTATGGAGATAACCTTACAATAAATCACTGGGTCCGTAGCTTAGAAATACTGGGTTGACGTCCAGCGGGAACAGCTTTGTTTCATGGAGGAGGAAAGATCTTCTTTAGTACTTGGTTGTTCAATGCTTTCCAATGTGTGTAGTAGTGGCGCGCGCACACATTATTAGCCATTTGAAAAGACTATGAAAGTCTCGACCACGGTCGAACAATGATGATGATGATTTTTAATAAAAGAATTCTTTTATAATATTTGTAATTTATTCTGCTTCCTGTTTCTTTTATGTTTGCCTGTCAAAGTGATGAGGGCCATTTGGTCATCATTAAGAATGGCTAATGACTTGCTCAGTGACTTTGTCATATGTGCATTACAAGACCAGGTCAAGATGGCTGGGGATGGAGACTGAGGCAGTGGATGACCAGGAGGTCTTGCTTGCCTCATCTTTCTTTCGTTCCACGGATGAGTGACCCCGGCTCTTCTATACTACTCTTGGCCTGAACAAAGGATTTACCGCTTGTTTTGACAAGCAACAAGCGGGTGGATTTGGTTCCAAATCTCAGGCAGGGCCAAGTGAGGTCCCTACAGGCCGATACAGCTTGGCACCAGTGACGTCATAACTCATTTTTACAGCTGAGTGAACTGCAGCAACGTGAAATAAAGTGTCTTGCTCAAGAACACAACACACAACATGGTCCAGGAATCGGATCTTTTTGTTTTGACTGGCAGATTTTTAAAATAATTTCTTTGTAACTAAACACTTTTAAACTTCGTATACTGGTAGAATGTGTTTATAAAACATCTTTTTCTCTTGGATTTCTTGAGAAAATTCTGTAGTTTGGAAGCTATTTGTTGTTTAATTTCTTGCATTTAATTTTGGGGGCTGTACTTTTGTGATCCTTTCTAACAATTTGTTGAATTAATTAATTGTCATTTAAACCCGAAGCTATATAAAAATATTCAGGACTTTTGTTGAAGGAAGAGTTACTTCCCCTCGTCCATTAACCGTTCAGTCTTGCAAATTCCGTTTATTTCCTGCTATAGTTTCATACAAATCTTTATTCCTTGATCAATTCCACTTTATAACTGATAATTATTGGGAGACCGGAATTAGATACGAATGATTTCATATCTAATTTCATATCTAACGCACAACTCAGAAAAAAGGAAGGACTAAAAAAAATTACTTAAACAAAGTTATATAATTTCTTTCACTGTTTCGTTTTCCTTTTCATTGCACATTCCAATTTTTTTCTTTCCCACATTTTGCTATTAACCATTTCTTAATATCCTCACCATTTCCATCTATACCTATACAGACATTTTTATACATCGTGGATCCCCGTCGTTCGCCGATGAGGATTCGGGTGTAAGACCAACTGAATCACCTGCTCCTGGATTCCCGTGAGTCGCCGAGGATTCCGCCGGAATCATACAAAACCCCTTCGACCCGAAGCTGACCTCTTTGGAATTCCTGGGTTCAGCACTTTCCCCTTTGTCCGATTTCATTCAGGTCAACTGGACACTGCAGAAAGTGTTATTTGCCGAAAGTGTCTTGCAGTAGGACAGAACGAGGGACCTCGTGGTTGTTAAGGGATCTTCTTGACCATTCGGCCGTCCTCTGCCTACACACACACACACACACACGAAGCACCTGCTGAAGATGACGTGCAACTTCCAAAGAAAGTTTTAACACTGGAAAACTTCAAGGTGCGTACGTCAAAGTTTATTTCTATAGCATATCTGTGCCTGTCTATCTCTGTCTGTCTATTTATCGGTACTACTTGAGAAGAGTAATCCCGGTGCGCGCACTCGCGTACTCGTGCATCCGCGCTAGCTAGTCATGACTAGTCGATCCTTACTTTGTGTTTTTGCGTTTTATTTATTTTAACAAAAATTATTTACTTTGTGTAAAAAAAAATATTTTGTGTATTATTTAATTTGCCAGTCACGACTAGCTAGCGCGAGTGCGCGCACCGGGACCACTATTCTCAAGTAGTACCCTATCTATCTATTTGTCTATCTATCTGTCTGAAAAGGAAGTTGTTCCGCTTGAACGCACACAGAAACCTGCCAGTCTGGCCTTAGAAGATACAAACAAGTAAAGACAACCCTTACTGCTATAAACATGGCCACCACCACCAACATGAACACTCAAAGCAATTTTGCTGAAGCTTTAAAGCTGAAGAAAAGAATCGTCCTTTTCGAAGAAAGAAATGCTTCTATCTGTCTATCCATCTATCTGTCTGTCTGTCTGTCTCTCTCTCTCTCTCTATATATATCTATCTATCTATCTATCTATCTATCTATCTATCTATCTTATCTGTCTGTCTATTTATCTATCTGCCTACCTACATACCTATCTATCTACCGACCTATTTATCTACCTGTTTATCTATCTATCTCTCTTTACTCTTTTACTTGTTTCAGTCATGTGACTGTGGCCATGCTGGAGCACCGCCTTTAGTCGATCAAATCGACCCCAGGACTTATTCTTTAAACTTCGTATACTGGTAGAATGTATTTATAAAACATCTTTTTCTCTTGGATTTCTTGAGAAAATTCTGTAGCTTGTAAGCTATTTGTTGTTTAATCTCTTGCATTTCGGCAATTTCAACCAATCAATGACGTCTATTGAGGTGAATACAATATCTGCCGTAGTTTATCAACAGCAATAATTGTAGCTTACAAACTACAGAATTTTCTCAAGAAAGCCAAGAGAAAAAGATGTTTTATGTAACAAATTCTACCATTACACGAAGTTTAAAAGTGTTTAGTTACCTAGAAATTATGTTAAAAACTGCTGTTCAAACGGAAAAGATAGGAGGGAACAGACAAGGACAGACAAAGGGATTAAGTTGATTACATCGACCCCAGTGCGTAACTGGTACTTAAGTTTAAAAGTGTTTAGTTACAAAGAAATTATTTTAAAAATCTGCCAGTCAAAACGAAAAGATCCAGGGAATCGAACTCACTAACTCGCGATTGATAGCCCGATGCGCTAACCACCGAGCCATGCGCCTTCCGCTTAGACAGTAACCATGGTGATAGTCAACAACAATATTACGTTCCCCCGTGTCAGCAGCACTCTTTGTGGTTTCATATATTAAAGAGTCTAAGTCACATGACGCACCTTACTTCCGGCTTGTCACGTTTCCTCAATTCTTTGGAGACGAAATCGAAAGTAAATAAATATTTATTTATTTATTAAGCATCAGGGGTAAGTTATTATATATATATGTATATATATTGGAGAGGAATACGATCTGATTGAAGACGTTGTATAGCAAATACTGCGATTTATAGAAATGCCCTAGTTTGTTGTGTATTGATGTAGGCTGGGCAGGAATGGAGTGGCGGTCAAACGGAATGGCGAATAACGTTATCAGCCGGTTATTGTTATCAAAATTAATTGGTTCAGACTTTATATTTGTTTAACGTCATCTGTTAGGTGTTGGCCTATGCTGTAGGGAAATGATCACAATAAGCGGCTTCCACTATATATGTGATTCTTGTGAAATTCCTTTGTAATCGCCAACCTTTGTGTGTGTATGTGCATATATATGTATATACATATATATGTCTATACATGTATATATATGTGTGTGCGGGCATAAGAATGCACATATATATATATAGACGTTTTTACTTAGTATTTTTCCATTTTTTTGTGGGGGGTGGACATATATATATTCATTTTTTGTATATGCGTGTGTATGTATGCGTATATAAATATGTGCGGGTATGTACATATATGGGCGTGTGTGTGTGTATGAGTGCATAGGGGCCTGTCCGTATATGAACGTGGTTTTTATGCTTTGTATACTTCCTTATGTTTTTTTTTCTGTTACCTTTAACCATGGTTTTTCTTGTGTTTGTGCGTATATAGACGTATGTATGAACTTTTACGGTACGCATGTGTGTGTGTGTATGAGGCTGTATATATATGCGTATATATTTGGCGAAAAATGCGAGTGAAGATGTGTCCGTTTCCATAGTGACGTATAAGTACGCACGTGGGTTTTCGCGCGCAGAATTATAATACAGTAATTTCCCTTTATATAACGGTATTTTTTCATAGCGTTTTTTCAGATGGCCAGATAACCGAAGAGATGGTGTTGTGGATTTCCACTTCGGCATCTGAAACTGAGAGTTTTATCTTGACTATTGAGTAATGTAACATATTATTTTATAGATAAATTTCCTCTATTTACATAATATTGAGGTCTCTTTCTTTCATTTGTTATCTTACCGTTTTACCGATATATATATATATATATGTATATATATAGGTCCCGGGTTGAGTCGGGGTTAACCACAGTAAATAAGGTACTCAATACATAGCAGTGTAAAGTAATTTATTTTGTAGAAGGAGCTTCTACAGGATTAGAACTATTTCATCTGAATGAAACAGTTCTAGTACTGTAGAAGCTTCTTCTATAAAATAAATATTTATATATATATATATATATATATATATATATATATAAAGGTGGCGAGCTGGCAGCAACATTAGCACGACGGGCGAAATGCATGTGTCTTTACGTTATGAGTTCAAATTCCACTGAGGTCGACTTTGCCTTTCATCTTTCAGGGTCGATAAATTAAGTACCAGTTATGCACTAGGTTCGATGTAAACGACTTAATCCCTATGTCTGTCCTTGTTTGTCCCCTCTTTGTATATCCCCTTGTGGGCAATAAATATATATATATATAAATATATCATCATCATCAACCGTTTCAAAGTAAACATTAGTCCTTGCTCTTTTTAACACAATAACCTCTGGTATTTCATATACAGCACATGTAAGTGGAGGCGCAATGGCCCAGTTGTTAGGGCAGCGGACTCGCATTCGGAGGATCGCGGGTTCGATTCCCAGACCTAAAGCTCCACGATGCTCCAGCAGAGAGTGGTGGCGACCCCTGTTGTACTCTTTCGCCCTAGCTTTCTCTCACTCTTTCTTCCTGTTTCTTGTCCCCCGACTTCCTATGCAACCGCCGAGCCTGGATGCGCATTCATCCATCCGTCGATGCTCTCGGTGTCGGGGGGGGGGCTGACCTGCTTTCTCTTCTGCGGGTCTTACGAATAGCAAAGGACCACGTTTCCGACTTCTTCCATCTTGCAAGCTCTGGGACGAAGACCGCTTCGCTCAACAAACAAACAGCAGATGTAAATCGTAAATTCTTTGTTGGTTCAAAACTTTTGGGAATTTTTAGAAAACTCTTGCGAATTTGTAATTCATAGGATTGTGCAAAAACCTAAACGAAATTTTAAAAATTGCTGCATGATTTAAGAGCTATTTAGCTATTATTTTTAGCACATCCCATGACTACCTTATAATCTCCTTGTTTGTTTGTCAGACTGACATGTTAAAGTTTATTTGGCCAGCTAAAGGTTTATATCTCCAGTTTATCAGTATAAAAACGTAATAAAATTTTCATTATTTAATCTTTACTTTTCAAGTATATTCTATATCTCATATTATTTCTTTTTTATTTCAGAGTATCAGAGAGGATATTTAGCATAAAAGAAGATTTTACATCGAACACATCATGAATATATATGATATATTCTTTAAGATGAAACTAAAATGCTACACAGAAGAAATATTACCCTGTTTATATAATTCGATTATAGAATTGTAAAAGATTTTCTTTGGGTGTGTGATTATTAGCAGCATTTCTGTACTTTACTGCCTGGAATGGGTGCAAGAAAACCAATCCTGTATTCTAATTAAACCTGGATTGCAAAGGAATTGGCAGCCCCCTCAGATATTGACAATGATTACAGTTGATGGAAATATATATTTCTTTATTGCCCACTAGGGGGCTAAACATAGAGGGGCCAAACAAGGACAGACAAAGGGATTAAGTTGATTATATCTACCCCAGTGTGAAACTGGTACTTTATTTATTGACCCTGAAAGGATGAATGGCAAAGTCGACCTCGGTGGAATTTGAACTCAGAACAAAAAGACAGACGAAATACCACTAAGCATTTCAAGCAACAGAAATAACTGGGGAATAGAATATAAAAAAAAAGAAAAACATTTGGACTTTGTGGTGAGAGGAGAAAAATAATGGAAAATGAATTACTTGATAATGAGGTTAATTGTAATACACAGTCGTTAAGGATTGATTTTACTGAAGATGAAACAGAAGAAGAGAAAACATCATTTCACTGTGATGTCTCCAACAAGTCCTTCTTTCGCAAAGATGAACAGACGAGTCACAAATGTTTCCCTGCAGGAGAGGATTTCCATCGCTGTGACATCTGTGGTAAATCATTCTCTGAAAAGGTTCGTTTGACCACGCATAAACACATTCACGCAGGTGTCGAGCCGTATCGCTGTAACACCTGTGGTAAATCATTCTCTCAGAATCATAGCTTTGCTATTCACAAATGCATCCACATTGTGGTTAAGTCACATCATTGCGATATCTGTGGTAAATCATTCTCTAGAAATTGCGACCTAACCACTCACAAACGTATTCATACAGGAGAGAAACCATATCAGTGTGATATCTGTGGTAAATCATTCTCTAAAAGTAGTCAGTTAATTGAACACAAACGTATTCACACAGGAGAGAAACCATATCACTGTGATATCTGTGGTAAATCATTCTCTCGAAATCATTACTTAACTACTCACAAATACATTCACACAGGAGAGAAACCTTATCAGTGTGATATCTGTGGTAAATCATTCTCTAGAAATAGCGACCTAACCTCTCACAAATACATTCACACAGGAGAGAAACCATATCATTGTGATATCTGTGGTAAATCATTCTCTAAAAATGGCGACCTAACCACTCACAAACGTATTCATACAGGAGAGAAACCATTTCATTGTGATATCTGTGGTAAATCATTCTCTAGAAATAGCGACCTAACCACTCACAAATACATTCACACAGGAGAGAAACCATATCACTGTGATATCTGTGGTAAATCATTCTCTCGAAATCATTACTTAACTACTCACAAATACATTCATACAGGAGAGAAACCTTATCAGTGTGATATCTGTGCTAAATCATTCTCTCAGAATCAAAACCTAACTAAACACAAATACATTCACACAGGAGAGAAACCTTATCAGTGTGATATCTGTGGGGAATCATTCTCTCAGAATCAAAACCTAACTACTCACAAATACATTCACACAGGAGAGAAACCTTATCAGTGTGATATCTGTGGTAAATCATTCTCTCAGAATCATCATTTAATTACTCACAAGCGTATTCATACGGGAGAAAAACCATATAACTGTGATATCTGTGGTAAATCGTTTTCACGGAGCGATGCTTTAACTAACCATAAACGTATTCATACAGGAGAGAAACCATATCACTGATATTTGTGGTAAATCATTCTCACAAAATCAACATTTAACTAAACACAAACCCTTCCGTACTGGAGAGAAACCATACTACTGTGATACCTGTGGAAAGTCATTCGCTGGTGACTTAAATACTCATAAACGCATTCATAGTAAAGAGAAGCCGTATCACTGTGGTAAATCATTCTCTTTAAATCATCACTTAGCTAAACACAAACTTATTCATACAGGAGGGAGGCCATATCACACGATATCTGTGTGCGTTTGTGTGTCTGTGTTTGTCTCCTTAGCATTACTTGACAACCGATGCTGTTGTGTTTATGTCCCCGTCACCTAGCAGTTCGGCAAAAAGTGACCGATAGACTAAGTACTGGGCTTCCAAACAATAAGTCCCGGGGTCGATTTGCTCGACTAAAGGCGGTGCTCCAGGATGGCCACAGTCAAATGACTGAAACAAGTAAAAGAGTAAAGAGTATATATAAATATATACTCACACACACAACAGTCTTTCATGCAGTTTCCATCCATCAAATCCACTCACAAGGCTTTGGTCAACCTAGGGCTATAGAAGACATTTGCCCAGGTTGCTGCGCAGTGGGATTGAACTGCAAACCACTTGGTTGCAAAGCGTGCTTCGTGATGGCACAGCCCTGCCTCCACCTATGTTGTTTTGGAACAATGAAATGAAGTCAGGTGAGGCAGAACCAACATCCACAGTCAATCATGGAACGCAAAGAGGTGGTGATTACAATTTCTGCTTGAACAGTATCAGCATAGATTGCTATAAGAGTAGAGAAGATACAATAGAGAGAGAGAGGGGCAACTACAGAGACATTGAAAGCTACTGAAAGAATCATATCACAACTGATAAGGAACAGAGTTCGCCAACATGAGTAGCAGTTATATATATATATGGGTGTACCTCCTCTGATATTCATATTTAATTTTGTTTGTACTTTATAATCTCTGAAGAGGCCTTGGGATATTTTTGTAAGTGTCTCATTTATAACCACATATTTACCTATCACACATGGCTAATATGAGCATAATGAGGCACCCATATCTGCATGGCTGAAACAGCTGTAAGATGTAGTTTATATTTATATTTGTATTTATTTATATTCACTTATACATACTGTACTTATTGTATCATATTACTCATTGATGTGCATTGTTTTGTTCTATATTATTATGTTTGACCTGAATGTTCATATGTAGTAGTTTAATAAATTATGTGATTGGGAATTATCTGGTAGTTTATCATTGATTAAGATGTGTTTCTCCATTTTCTTATTTTGTGTATATATATACTCTTTACTCTTTTACTTGTTTCAGTCATTTGACTGTGGCCATGCTGGAGCACCGCCTTTAGTAGAGCAAATCGACCCCAGAACTTTTTCTTTGTAAGCCCAGTACTTATTCTATCGGTCTCTTTTGCCGAACCACTAAGTGACGGAGACGTAAACACACCAGCATCAGTTGTCAAGCGATGTTGGGGGGACAAACACAGACACACATATATATACATATATACAACAGGCTTCTTTCACTGAGAAATGTAGTCTCCTAAGCCAATGACTGCATCATTGTGCAATTTATGTTACTAACTATAAATCGGGGGTTGCTAGGGGTTGGTGAGCAATTTACAGGGGGGTCAGTGTTAACCAAGGAGTTGAATGGGGGTCGGTGTGCGAAAGACCAGCTCTCCCAGACGAACTGCTTGAAATACTTAGCACTATGAAACGTGGGAAAAACATGAATTTTCACTGCAGTGAAGAGTCTCTGGTTGCTAACGTTCGCAGCCTGATGTCGTAATCAAAGATTGAGGGGTAGCAGTGGCTGTGTGGTAAGTAGCTTGCTTACCAACCACATGGTTCAGGGTTCAGTCCCACTGCATGGCACCTTGGGCAAGTATCTTCTACTATAGCCTCGGGCCGACCAAAGCCTTGTGAGTGGATTTGTTAGACGGAAACTGAAAGAAGCCGGTCGTATATATGTATATATATATATGCGTGTGTGTGTATATGTTTGTGTGTCTGTCCCCCCAACATCGCTTGACAAACGATGCTGGTGTGTTTACGTCCCTGTCACTTAGCAATTCGGCAAATAGAGACCGATAGAATAAGTACTAGGCTTACGAAGAATAAGTCCCAGGGTCAATTTGCTCAACTAAAGGCGGTGCTCCAGCATGGCCACAGTCAAATGACTGAAACAAGTAAAAGAGTAATGAGTTGCAGACTGTCAAATGCTTGTTTTTAGAAATTGCCTGAATCTGGAGGGAGGTGATTTGCCAAACCGCTAAGTTACGGGGACGTAAACATACCAGCATCGGTTGTCAAGCGATGTTGGGGGGACAAACACACACACACACACACACACGCATATATATATATATATACGACAGCATGCTAGCATGGAGAACGGACGTTAAACGACGATGATGATGATGATGACAGGCTTCTTTCAGTTTCCGTCTACCAAATCCACTCACAAGGCTTTGGTTGGCCCGAGGTTATAGTAGAAGACACTTGCCCAAGGTGTCACACAGTGGGACTGAACCCGGAACCGTGTGTTTGGTAAGCAAGCTACTAACCACACAGTCACTCCTGCGCCTATGTTTCTGTCAAGTTCTCTTCAGCTATGGACTTTACAAAGTCTTGTACAAAAGAATCGTCTTAGAAACTTCCGTACCATATCTTCATAACTGGACTTCAATGTATCTCAGTTTCTCAGTTATGTGGATATTCAAAATAAAATATCAAATATGTTGGATATATGATATGATATGATATAATAAGCACTGTCCGAACGTGGCAGATACTAGCGTCGCCTGACTGGCTCCTGTGCCGGTGACACATAAAAGCACCAACCGATCGTGGCCGTTTGCCAGACTGCTCTGGCCCCTGTGCCGGTGGCACGTAAAGAACACCCACTACACTCATGGAGTGGTTGGTGTTAAGAAGGGCATCCAGCTTTAGAAACTCTACCAGATCAGACTGGAGCCTGGTGCAGCCTCTATGGCTTACCAGACGCCGGTCGAACCGTCCAACCCATGCTAGCATGGAAAACGGACGTTAAATGATGATGTTCCTATTATTGACAGCCAATTTTTTTTGTTATCTATTAAAGGATTTGTAAATAAACTATTATATTGCGAGACAAGGGTAACGACTGACAGACTTCTGGAAAAGCTCTCACTATCACATCATCATCATTTAACGTCCGCTTTCCATGCTAGCATGGGTTGGACGGTTCTACCGGGGTCTGGTAAGTCATGGAGGCTGCACCAGGCTCCAGTCTGATCTGGCAGTGTTTCTACAGCTGGATGCCCTTCCTAATGCCAACAACTCCGTGAGTGTAGTGGGCGTTTTTTACTTGCCACCGGCACAGGGTACAGATACGGCTGCCAAACGGCCACGATCGGTTGGTGCTTTTACGTGTCACCGGCACGGACGCCAGTGAGGCGATGCTAGTAACTGCCACGCTCGAATGGTGCTTTTTACGTGTCACCGGCACGGGTGTCTTAACTACAATTTCCGGAGAAAAATAAATGCAAGGAATCGGGTGAATGCTTAATAGTATATTTATTGATCCTTTCGTAAAGAAAAAAGTATCTGTCTGTGAGCAACAGGAAAACTTCCATATAATGCCTGGCAGAGGATCAAAATGAATTAGGAAGGCTGAGGAGTAAAGGCTGGAAGTTCTTGTTTGTTGAAGATGAGAAATGGTAAGTTGATTGACAACAAGAATAATAATATAAAGCAATTTTTTTATTCTCAGACGGAAAAGGTAAACGTAATTACATAAGTAATCCACATTAAAATCCAAATAAAAAAAAAATAGATAAAATTCTTGGTTGTTTTGATTTCAGTATTTTATGGTCAATCATCTGACAATAAGAGTCTGTAGAATGTATTCTCCTTATGACCACGACCTTTGGCATCAGGCCATGCAAGTGACCACGACCTTTGGCATTATGCTGTGTTTGAGAAGACCCATCAAGCCAAGCGAAATTGTAGTTGTGGCAGATACTAGTGTCACACAACTGGCACCTGTGCCAGTGCACATAAAAGTGCCCATTATACTCTCAGAGTGTTTGGTGTTAGGAAGAGCATCCAGCCATAGAAACCATGCCAAACTAGATTAGAGTCTGGTACAGCTTGCCAGCCCTGGTCAAACCGTCCAACCCATGCCAGCATGGACAACAGACATTAAATGATGAGGATGATGATTGTGAAAAACAGAATAATGGATAACAATCCTTGTTGAAACAGTATACAGTCACCAGAAGTCCATCTTTTTTGGAAAATGTGCAGCACCGTGGGCAAGTGTCTTCCATCATAGTCTGGGCTAACCAATATTGTGTGAGTGAATTTGGTTGACAGAAACTGTATGGAAGCCATCATGCATATGTGTGCTTGTTTGCCTATTGTTTGATAAACTGTGTTGGTTTGTTTAAGCACCTGTAACCTAGCAGTTTAACAAAAGAGACTAATAAAGAAATATTATTGGATTTCCATCTTCGCATTGGTTAGACTTTTGACGGGCTGGCAAGGCTTGAGAGCTGCACCAGACTCCAGTCAGTTATTCTAGCAGGGTTTCTACAGCTGGATGCTCTTCCTGATGCCAACCACTCTACCGAGTGCACTGGGTGTCTTTTACGTGCAATGAAATTGTTTTGTTGGAGTAAACCCTTTAACCCTTTAGCATTCAGATTATTCTGTCAAATATAATATTTATTCATCATATTGTTTTAAGCGAATCATGTCAATATTTCGTAGCTTTAAGATTTTGATGATGTTATCACCTGTTTTTAGATTGACATTATAGGCTGATGTGAGATACCAAATGTGGGCAGTTTTAACAGAAAACAGGTAGATTATTTTGGCCGGATATGGCCGGTTTAAACACTAAAGGGTTAAGGCAGTGCTCCAGTATGACCGCAATTCAATGATCGAATCAAGTAAGAACATAAAAGATATTGCACTGTTAAGGCTTCTCTCCAGTATGGATGTGTTTGTGAGTCGTTAAGTTATGATTCTGAGAGAATGATTTACCACAGGTATCACAGTGATAGGGCTTCTCACCTGTATGAATACGCTTGTGAGTGTTTAAGTTATTTATCTGAGAGAAAGATTTACCACAGGTATCACAGTGATACGGCTTATCTCCTGTATGAATATATTTGTGTTCCGTCAAGTGATGATTCTGAGAGAAGGATTTACCACAGATATCACACTGATATGGTTTATCACCTGTATGAATGCGTTTGTGAGTCGTTAAGTTATTTATTTGGGAGAACGATTTGCCACAGGTATCACAATGATATGACTTATCTCCTGTGTGAGCAGGTTTATGCTTGGTCAAATGGTGATTTTGCGAGAATGATTTACCGCAGATGTCACAGTGATATGGTTTCTCTCCTGTATGGATACGTTTGTGCTTAGTTAAGACATCACTTTGAGAGAATGATTTACCACAGATACCACAATGGTAAGGTTTCTCTCCTGTATGAATACGTATGTGTTTAATTAAACCATCGTTTTGAGTGAAGAATTTGCCGCAGATATGGAGTGGTTGGCGTTAGGAAGGGCATCCAGCTGTAGAAACTGCCAGATCAGACTGGGCCTGGTGTAGCCTTCTGGCTTCCCAGACCCCAGTTGAACCGTCCAACCCATGCTTGCATGGAAAGCGGACGCTAAATGATCATGATGAGGATGATGATATAGCCCAGGCGTGAACAAATAAATTATTTGTTCACATCTGGGCTACAAACGGTGTTTGTATAGTTTTGGGGGTCGTAATCATTCATAAAAGTCTGTAATTCCTGATGAGGAATTTCATTGAAGAGTTTTTCATCTCTGTCTTTGGAATGTTCCTCTTGCCATTCAGTGACAACTTTAGCTGTGTGAATTGGTGCATTATCATCCTGAAAGCTTGCGTTTCCCTCCGGAAACAGTTCCGCAACCATAGGATGAATTTGATCAGATAAAATGCTTAAATAGGGAAACCATTGGGCTGGCAGATTTCCAAGATATAGCTCCCCAGATCATTACAGATCCTCCTCCATGTTTAACAGTTGGAAGAAGGCAGTCTGGGTCAAATGCTTCTATTGGCTCTCTTCACACGTATACTCGGCCGGTGGTCGGAAATAAGGTAATCGATGACTCGTCCTAGAAAATAACATTCTTCCACTGCTCTAGGGGTCATTTCTGTAGGTTTTTACTCCACTCTAAACGCTTTGCAACGTTTGTTTTTGAAAGTAGTGGTTTCTGATTGCAGCCCTCCATTGAAATCTGGCTTTGTGCAGCTCCCAGCAAAAAGTTTTTGTGGAAACTGTGTTCTTGAGGCTGTCATCAAGCCCTGCAGTAATTTTGGGGGCTGTACTTTTGTGATCCTTTCTAACAATTTGCTGAATTAATTGTCATTTAAACCCGAAGCTATATAAAAATATTCAGGACTTTTGTTGAAGGAAGAGTTACTTCCCCTCGTCCATTAACCGTTCAGTCTTGCAAATTCCGTTTATTTCCTGCTATAGTTTCATACAAATCTTTATTCCTTGATCAATTCCACTTTATAACTGATAATTATTGGGAGACCGGAATTAGATACGAATGATTTCATATCTAATTTCATATCTAACGCACAACTCAGAAAACAGGAAGGAATAAAAAAAATTACTTAAACAAAGTTATATAATTTCGTTTTCCTTTTCACTGCCCATTCCAATTTTTTTACTTCCCACATTTTGCTATTAACCATTTCTTAATATCCTCACCATTTCCATCTATACCTATACAGACATTTTTATACATCGTGGATCCCCGTCGTTCGCCGATGAGGATTCGGGTGTAAGACCAACTGAATCCCCTGTTCCGGAATTCCCGTGAGTCGCCGAGGATTCCGCTGGAATCATACAAGAACCTCTGCGACCCGAAGCTGACCTCTTTGGAATTCCTGGGTTCAGCACTTTCCCCTCTGTCCGATTTCATTCAGGTTAACTGGACACTGCAGAAAGTGTTATTTGCCCAAAGTGTCTCGCAATAGGACAGAACAAGGGACTTCGTGGTTGTTAAGGAATCTTCTTGACCATTCGGCCGTACTCGGCCTACACACACACACACACACACACACACGAAGCACCTGCTGAAGATAACGTGCAACTTCCAAAGAAAGTTTTAACACTGGAAAACTTCAAGGTGCGTACGTCAAAGTTTATTTCTATAGCATATCTGTGCCTGTCTATCTCTGTCTGTCTATCTATCGGTACTACTTGAGCAGAGTGGTCCTGGTGCGCGCACTCGCGTACTCGTGCATCCGCGCTAGCTAGTCATGACTAGTGGATCCTTACTTTGTGTTTTTGTGTGTTATTTACTTTGTTTTAAAATTATTTACTTTGTATTTTTGTGTTTTATATAGTGGTTAGGGCAGCGGACTCGCGGTCATAGTATCGCGGTTTCGATTCCCAGACCGGGCGTTGTGAGTGTTTATTGAGCGAAAACACCTAAAAGCTCCACGAGGCTCCGGCAGGGGATGGTGGTGATCCCTGCTGTACTCTTTCACCACAACTTTCTCTCACTCTTACTTCCTGTTTCTGTTGTACCTGTATTTCAAAGGGCCGGCCTTGTCACTCTCTGTGTCACGCTGAATATCCCCGAGAACTACGTTAAGGGTACACGTGTCTGCGGAGTGCTCAGCCACTTACACGTTAATTTCACGAGCAGGCTGTTCCGTTGATCGGATCAACCGGAACCTTCATCGTCGTAACCGACGGAGTGCTTCCACTATCTGTTTGAAAAGGAAGTTGTTCCGCTTGAACGCACACAGAAACCTGCCAGTCTGGCCTTAGAAGATACAAAGAAGTAAAGACAACCCTTACTGCTATAAACATGGCCACCACCACCAACATTCATGTTGGAAGCTTTAAAGCTGAAGAAAAGAATCGTCCTTTTCGAAGGAAGAACTGCTTCTATCTATCTGTCTGTCTGTCTGTCTGTCTCTCTCTCTCTCTCTCTATCTATCATCTATCTATCTATCTATCTATCTATCTATCTATCTGTCTATCTATCTATCTATCTATCTATCTATCTATCTATCTATCTATCTATCTATCTATCTGTGTCTATCTATCTATCTGTCTGTCTATTTATCTATCTGCCTACCTACATACCTATCTATCTACCTGTTTATCTAGCTATCTCTCTTTACCCTGTTACTTGTTTCAGTCATGTGACTGTGGCCATGCTGGAGCACCGCCTTTAGTCGATCAAATCGACCCCAGGATTTATTCTTTAAACTTCGTATACTGGTATACGAAGTTTAAAAGTGTTTAGTTACCTAGAAATTATGTTAAAAACTGCTGTTCAAACCGAAAAGATAGGAGGGAACAGACAAGGACAGACAAAGGGATTAAGTTGATTACATCGACCCCAGTGCGTAACTGGTACTTAAGTTTAAAAGTGTTTAGTTACAAAGAAATTATTTTAAAAATCTGCCAGTCAAAACGAAAAGATCCAGGGAATCGAACTCACTAACTCGCGATTGATAGCCCGATGCGCTAACCACCGAGCCATGCGCCTTCCGCTTAGACAGTAACCATGGTGATAGTCAACAACAATATTACGTTCCCCCTTCCTTCTTAGTTTCGCTTTTGTGTCAGCAGCACTCTTTGTGGTTTCATATATTAAAGAGTCTAAGTCACATGACGCACCTTACTTCCGGCTTGTCACGTTTCCTCAATTCTTTGGAGACGAAATCGAAAGTAAATAAATATTTATTTATTTATTAAGCATCAGGGGTAAGTTATTATATATATATATGTATATATATTGGAAAGGAATACGATCTGATTGAAGACGTATACCAAATACTGCGATTTATAGAAATGCCGTAGTTTGTTGTGTTTTGATGTAGGCTGGGCAGGAATGGAGTGGCGGTCAATCGGAATAGCGGATAACGTTATCAGCCGGTTATTGTTATCAAAATTAATTGGTTCAGACTTTATATTTGTTTAACGTCATCTGTTAGGTGTTATCCAATGCTGTACGGAAATGATCACAATAAGCGGCTTCCACTATATATATGATTCTTGTGAAATTCCTTTGTAATCGCCAACTGTTTTGTGTGTGTATGTGCATATATATGTATATACATATATATCTCTATATATGTATATACTAGCAGTATAGCCCGGCGTTGCTCGGGTATGTTTCGATCCGCTGGAATTGTAATTTTGAAAAGTAAAAATTTTGTGAACATTTTTCTGGTCGAAATACACCGAAAAGTGGCGACACAGCAGTGAAAAAATCGTAAAAAATAGGGATTTTCATAGAAAAAAGCATCTTTTTGATGTAAATAATTTTTGGTGCTAACATGGTCCGATTTGAATTTTATGTTCTACGGAAGGAAGAGCAACCCTTCTTCTACCATACTCTCAATTTTGGTCAACTTGCGCCGCAGGGTCTCGGAGGAGATAGTGTTAGTTGAAGGTTACCATTCTAGGTGCCTGAGTAACAACCTCGCGGATTTACAGATAAATGAATTTATTACTATTTTACAGAATAAAATTAAATAATTCTTGAAAATTAATTAATATTAATATTTTTTGAAGAAAGTAAATAATTTTTAAAACTTAAATAATAATTTTTTTTACACAAACGCGAACATGGAAAAGGGGGTGGCGAATTCGATTTACATACCTAAATTTTTTCTTTTTCATGACATTGTAGCAAAATAGTAGTGAATTATATAAATACCAGCAGTACATTTTTTTTCTGGGGTATTTTTTTTCAACCTCGTCACATATTTGCCCCTTTCAATTTAAACAAAGTCTTAATTAAGCAATTACGGCAGCTTAGCAATGGTTTCAATACAGGCGTGACATCTGTATCTCAATTGTTCAAAACCCTTCGAATTTTTTCGCACGTGATGATATCATAGTGAAAACTTTCAATTACGCTCGCTTAGAAGTACGCTCACAAATTAATACTACCAAAATTTTGAAGTTCGCGCTCCGCTTGTGTGTGTGTGCATGCTTTAGGTGTACGTAGGTATGTGTTTTTGTGTGTGCGTGCTTTAGGTGTACGTAGGCATGTGTTTTTGTGTGTGTGTGTCACTGAAGCCATACATACATATATACATACATAACCTCTCTCTCTCTTTTCTCTCTCAGTCACTCACTACAAAAAGTGAATAAAAAAAGTTTAGTTATTTCTGTCTTTCACTCTGTCTGTCTCTACACACACTAACAAAAGCACTTCACTTACACACCACACTTTCGCACGCACACATGTACATCACACACTCACACACACACTCACGCACGCACACATGTACATCAATGCTTTCGGAGTGAAATGTTAAAATATTGAGTTTTCTCGAATTTTGTCTTAATTGGGGGTGAAATTGAAAGAAATATATTATGGCATGACCGAATGGAGTACTTTGAAAAAATCTTAGGTAAACTCTAATTGAAGAAATTGTGTGAGGAGTAAATCGTTATGTATTTATTTGTTTCTGTTTGCTGTGTTTTTTTATTTTTTGAGTAGTGGTTTAAATACTTTCAGTTTAGTCTTCCTCAAATCACTCTGTCGCTATTTACTTTCATTTTATTCGTTGCACACTGTGTGTGTGCGTGTGCGTGTGGTGTAAACCACATTAAGAAAAGCATTTGACATACACACCAGAATGTGAGTTTTCTGTAAATTTTTTCTTAATTGGAGTTTAAATTTTAAAAACTGGACCTGGCATGACCCGATGCATTCTACTCTTAAAAATGCTAGGTAAATTGTAATTGAAGAAATCCTATATTGTAGATTTCTATAAGTTACAAAGGGAGGCAGATAAAATCTGCCTTTTATAATAAGAGATGTGTGCGGGCATGAGAATGCACGTATATATAGACGTTTTTACTTAGTATTTTTCCATTATTTTGTGGGGGGGGGGGACATATATATATCCATTTTTTGTATGTGCGTGTGTATGTATGCGTATATAAATATGTGTGGGTATGTACATATATGGGCGTGTGTGTGTGTATGAGTGCATAGGGGCATGTCCGTATATGAACGTGGTTTTTATGCTTTGTATACTTCCTTATTATATTTTTTTCTGTTACCTTTAACCATGGTTTTTCTTGTGTTTGTGCGTATATAGACGTATGTATGAACTTTTACGGTACGCATGTGTGTGTGTGTATGAGGTTGTATATATATGCGTATATATTTGGCGAAAAATGCGAGTGAAGATGTGTACGTTTCCGTGGTGACGTATAAGTACACACGTGGGTTTTCGCGCGCAGAATTATAATACAGTAATTTCCCTTTATATAACGGTATTTTTTCATAGCGTTTTTTCAGATGGCCAGATAACTGAAGAGATGGTGTTGTGGATTTCCACTTCGGCATCTGAAACTCGGAGTTTTATCTTGACTATTGAGTAAATGTAACATGTTATTTTATAGATAAATTTCCTCTATTTACATAATATTGAGGTCTCTTTCTTTCTTTCTTTTGTTATCTTACCGTTTTACCAATATATATATAGCAGAGTAAAGTAATTTATTTTATAGAAGGAACTTCTACAGGACTAGAACTGTTTCATCTGAATGAAACAGATCTAGTACTGTAGAAGCTCCTTCTATAAAATAAAATAAAATATATATATATATATATACAACAAAAATTAGAGAATGGAGAAATATACTTAAATCAGTAAAACATCAACTATCCGATGATACTCAATCCATACTTTAATACACCATTACATATGAGTAAAGGCAATACATAAAATGAAATGAGATATACAGTAATAGTAACAAGATAAAGAGATATAAGTAAAAAATTTTCAAATATAATATGCAAATAAATCAAAACTGACAGCTGT
Organism: Octopus sinensis; assembly: GCF_006345805.1. NCBI lineage: Eukaryota > Metazoa > Mollusca > Cephalopoda > Octopoda > Octopodidae > Octopus > Octopus sinensis. The sequence goes on from NC_043024.1 coordinate 2,449,197, forward strand.
TTCGGCAGTGAGGACAGTCATACCTCATTTAACCTATAAGCCATAAAGGCAGGTATAAATGAGGCATTAACAAGGATGCCCCACGGCCTCTTCAGAGAATTAAATTAAATTTGTTATAATAGTGAAAAATATTATACAATCATATACATATAAATATAAAAATATAAAAATGTAAAATATAAAAACTTATACATCATAAAGCTACACTTATATAATATAATACACATTTGTACAAAAAAGGAAGGTAAACAGAACAAAATAAAACAAAATATATAATAGTGTATATATTAATATCAATAAGTACCGATATTATACATATTTGGCTAATAGTTTTTATATATATAAAAAAAAGGCTAACATATATGGAGATGAAAAATAATAATTAAATCCGTGGTACAGTTCATAAGATTCTAAAGCTATAAAAGTTAATAAAAATTACTATTAATAATAATAATAATAATAATAATAAAAAAATATAATAAAAAATAGATACAGTTAAGTTAGCACCAAGTCCATCCTTACAAGAATATATAAATATATATATAAAGGTGGCGAGCTGGCAGCAATATTAGCACAACGGGCGAAATGCATGTGTCTTTACGTTATGAGTTCAAATTCCACTGAGGTCGACATTGCCTTTCATCTTTCAGGGTCGATAAATTAAGTACCAGGTATGCACTGGGGTCGATGAAATCGACTTAATCCTTATGTCTGTCCTTGTTTGTCCTCTCTATGTTTATCCCCTTGTGGGCAATAAATATATATATATATCATCATCATCAACCGTTTCAAAGTAAACATTAGTCCTTGCTCTTTTTAATGCAATAACCTCTGGTATTTCATATACAGCAGATGTAAGTGGAGGCGCAATGACCCAGTGGTTAGGGCAACAGACTCGCGGTTTCGATTCCCAGACCGGGCGTTGTGTGTGTTTATTGAGCGAAAACACATAAAGCTCCACGATGCTCCAGCAGAGGGTGGTGGCGACCCCTGTTGTACTCTTTCGCCCCAACTTATCTCACTCTTTCTTCCTGTTTCTTGTCCCCCGACTTCCTACGCAACCGCCGAGCCTGGATGCCCATTCATCCATCCGTCGATGCTCTCGGTGTCTGGGAGGCTGACCTGCTTTCTCTTCTGCGGGTCTTACGAATAGCAAAGGACCACGTTTCCGACTTCTTCCATCTTGCGAGCTCTGGGACGAAGACCGCTTCGCTCAACAAACAAACAGCAGATGTAAATCGTAAATTCTTTGTTGGTTCAAAACTTTTGGGAATTTTTAGAAAACTCTTGTGAATTTGTAATTCATAGGATTGTGGAAAAACCAAAACAAAATTTTTTAAATTGCTGCGTGATTTAAGAGCTATTTAGCTATTATTTTTAGCACATCCCATGACTACCTTATAATCTCCTTGTTTGTTTGTCAGACTGACGTGTTAACGTTTATTTGGCCAGCTAAAGGTTTATATCTCCAGTTTATCAGTATAAAAATGTAATCTCGGATTTTTTCGATTTTAACGGCAGTTTTTAACATAATTTCTAGGTAACTAAACATTTTAAACTTCGTAAACTGGTAGAATGTGTTTATAAAACATCATTTTCTCTTGGCTTTATTGAGATAATTCAATGGTTTGTAAGATATTTGTTGTTCTTTTTTTCTTCAATTTCAACCTATCAATGACGTCTATTGAGGTAAAAAAAATCATTCTGTGCCGTATGAATATGTTCCTCGTTTAAGAAACAGATTGGGTTTATTTACATTTGTGAAGAAAAAAGATACCTTTCCCCCTAACCCTAAAACAGATTGAAATGCAATAGATTGATACTAGGGTCATACTCATGGGTGACAATTTCATATGACACCTCTAGAAAAACTGCCGTTCAAACCGAAAAGATCTGTAATCTCTACTTTTCTAGTGAATTCTATATCTCATAATATTTTTTTTTTTTATTTCAGATTATCAGACGATATTTAGCATAAAAGAATATTTTACATCGAGCACATCATGAATATATATGATATATTCTTTAAGACGCTACACAGAAGAAATATTACCCTGTTTATATAAATCGATTATAGAATTGTGAAAGATTTTCTTTGGGTGTGTGATTATTAGCAGCATTTCTGTACTTTTCTGCCTGGAATGGGTGCAAGAAAACCAATCCTGTATTCTAATTAAACCTGGATTGCAAAGGAATTGGCAGCCCCCTCACATATTGACAATGATTACAGTTGATGGAAATATTTATTTCTTTATTGCCCACTAGGGGGCTAAACATAGAGGGGACAAATAAGGACAGACAAAGGGATTAAGTCGATTATATCTACCCCAGTGTGAAACTGGTATTTTATTTATCGACCCTGAAAGGATGAAAGGCAAAGTCGACCTTGGTGGAATTTGAACTCAGAACATAGTGGTAGACGAAATACCTACTTCTTTACTACTCACAAGGGGCTAAACACAGAGAGGAGAAACAAGGACAGACAAACGGATTAAGTCGATTACATCGACCCCAGTGTGTAACTGGTACTTATATAATCGACCCCAAAAGGATGAAAGGCAAAGTCGACCTTGGTGGAATTTGAACTCAGAACGTAACAGCAAACGAAATACCGCAAAGCATTTCACCCGGTGTGCTAACGTTTCTGCCAGCACGCAGCCTACCAGAGGTGATGTTAAATATCTTATGAAAATATCTAGCTGAGAAAGTTTAAGAACTGATTTATATTTTCGGTCAAGAGATGGCAAAGCCGTTACACCAGTGTGATGTATGTAAAAAGACTTTCTCTCGTGGAGGTAACCTTGCTACCCACAAACGTATCCATACAGGAGACAAACCCCATCACTGCGATATCTGTGGGAAATCATTCTCTAGAGCAAGTACTTTAACTACACACAAATATATTCATACTGGAGAGAAGCCATATCGCTGTGATATCTGTGGTAGATTATTCTCTGTTGACAGTAGCTTAACTCGACACAAACGTATTCATACGGGAGACAAACCATATCAGTGTGATATCTGTGACAAGTCTTTCTCAGATGCAGGTAGCTTAACTGCTCACAAACGATTCCATACAGGTGAGAAGCCTTATCAATGTGATGTCTGTGGTAAATCATTCTCTCAGAGAGGTACCTTATCTACACACATGTTTATTCACACAGGAGAGAAAAAATATCACTGTGATATCTGTGGTATGTTGTTCTCACGCAGGTTTCACTTGACTCGACACAAACTCACCCACACAGGTGAGAGATTGTACAGCTGTGATATCTGTGGAAAATCATTCTCTGAAAGTAGCATCGTAATTAAGCACAAACGTGTTCATACCGGAGAAAAAACCGTATCACTGTGATATCTGTGGGAAATCATTCTCAGGGGGAAGTACCCTGACTATTCACAAACGGATTCACTCAGGAGAGAAACCATATCACTGTGACATTTGTGGTAAATCTTTCTCTGCAAGTTTTGGTTTGACTAGACACAAACGAATTCATACAGGAGAAAAGCCGTATCACTGTGATATCTGTGGTAAAACGTTCTGCGATGGAAGTGCACTGGTTACTCACAAACGAATTCATACAGGAGAGAATCCTTATCACTGTGATATCTGTGGTAAGTCTTTTGCCCAAAGTGGTGAATTAAGTCAACACAAATGCATTCATACTGGAAGGAAACCATATTGCTGTGACACCTGTGGTAAATCATTCTTGCAAAGAAGACTTCTAACTGCTCACAAACATTACCCTTGCAAGGAATAAATTATGTGACTGACCATCATCCTCATTCAACATCTGTTTTCCATGCTGGCATGTGTTGAACGGTTTTTGACGTGCAAGCCAGGGGATTGCACCCAGCTCTACTGTCTACTTTGGCATGGTTTCTATTGCTGGAGGCCCTTCCTAATAGCAACCACTTTACAAAGTGTACTGGGTGCTTTTGACATGGGCCCAGCGCTAGCGAGGTCAAACACATTCTTACAAATTTACCCACAAGGCATTGGTCAGCCTAGGAACAGAAGGCAATTGCCTAGGGTGCCGTTAATGGGACTCTGCCCCCAAACCATGTGATTGCGAAGCAAATGCCTCATGGCCATCTCTTCTTAGAGAATCATTCTCTGAAAGATGTAACTTATGTACTTACACACAAACGCTTTCATACAAGACACCAACCATGTTACCGAGATATCTGTGGGAAATCAATCTCTCTAAAAATATCAATTAACTATTCTGTGTATTCATATTAACGAGTAACACTTAATATCAAAATTAGTTCTTTGAAAAAAATTTATCTTATATAACCACATATGTATACACATGGGAAAGACTAACTGTGGAAACACCCTATCAACAATCTATATGACTATCTCCACCCTGTTGAAATAACTTAACTCTTTCATTACCAACCCGACTGAAACTGCCTCTGGCTCTATAGTACAAATGTCTTGTTTTCATAAGTTCTGAAATAAAATCTTCCACCAAACCTTAGTCACAATTTATGTCCCTAACACTAGCTGAATGATAACTAAGTTATTTTACTAAATTCTTTGTTATTTTTAAAGTAATTGTAAGAAACACAGAGCATCTCAACAGAAATATGGTAACAAAAGGGTTAACAAATGATTAATTTAACCCTTTTGATACCAACCCAGCTGACACTACCTCTGGCTCTGAGTACAAATGTCTTATTTTCATAAGTTTTGAATTAAAATCTTCCACGAAACCTTAGTCACAATTTATGTTCCTAACACTAGCTGAATGATAACTAAGTTATTTTACTAAATTCTTTGTTATTTTTAAAGTAATTGTAAGAAACACAGAGCATCTCAACAGAAATATGGTAACAAAAGGGTTAACAAATGATTAATTTAACCCTTTTGATACCAACCCAGCTGAAACTACCTCTGGCTCTGTAGTACAAATGTCTTGGTTTCATAAGTTTTGAATTAAAATCTTCCACCAAACCTTAAGTCGCAAGTTATGTTCCTAACACTAGCTGAATGATAACTTAGTTATTTTACTAAATTCTTTGTTATATTTAAAGTAATTGAAAGAAACACAGAGCATCTCAAACTAAATACAATAACGAAAGGGTTAAGGTATTTTTAATATGGGGTAGAAAGGGCTCCTTAGCCGTAGTGAAGGCAATCTGCTATGGAGATAACCTTACAATAAATCACTGGGTCCGTAGCTTAGAAATACTGGGTTGACGTCCAGCGGGAACAGCTTTGTTTCATGGAGGAGGAAAGATCTTCTTTAGTACTTGGTTGTTCAATGCTTTCCAATGTGTGTAGTAGTGGCGCGCGCACACATTATTAGCCATTTGAAAAGACTATGAAAGTCTCGACCACGGTCGAACAATGATGATGATGATTTTTAATAAAAGAATTCTTTTATAATATTTGTAATTTATTCTGCTTCCTGTTTCTTTTATGTTTGCCTGTCAAAGTGATGAGGGCCATTTGGTCATCATTAAGAATGGCTAATGACTTGCTCAGTGACTTTGTCATATGTGCATTACAAGACCAGGTCAAGATGGCTGGGGATGGAGACTGAGGCAGTGGATGACCAAGAGGTCTTGCTTGCCTCATCTTTCTTTCGTTCCACGGATGAGTGACCCCGGCTCTTCTATACTACTCTTGGCCTGAACAAAGGATTTACCGCTTGTTTTGACAAGCAACAAGCGGGTGGATTTGGTTCCAAATCTCAGGCAGGGCCAAGTGAGGTCCCTACAGGCCGATACAGCTTGGCACCAGTGACGTCATAACTCATTTTTACAGCTGAGTGAACTGCAGCAACGTGAAATAAAGTGTCTTGCTCAAGAACACAACACACAACATGGTCCAGGAATCGGATCTTTTTGTTTTGACTGGCAGATTTTTAAAATAATTTCTTTGTAACTAAACACTTTTAAACTTCGTATACTGGTAGAATGTGTTTATAAAACATCTTTTTCTCTTGGATTTCTTGAGAAAATTCTGTAGTTTGGAAGCTATTTGTTGTTTAATTTCTTGCATTTAATTTTGGGGGCTGTACTTTTGTGATCCTTTCTAACAATTTGCTGAATTAATTAATTGTCATTTAAACCCGAAGCTATATAAAAATATTCAGGACTTTTGTTGAAGGAAGAGTTACTTCCCCTCGTCCATTAACCGTTCAGTCTTGCAAATTCCGTTTATTTCCTGCTATAGTTTCATACAAATCTTTATTCCTTGATCAATTCCACTTTATAACTGATAATTATTGGGAGACCGGAATTAGATACGAATGATTTCATATCTAATTTCATATCTAACGCACAACTCAGAAAAAAAGAAGGACTAAAAAAAATTACTTAAACAAAGTTATATAATTTCTTTCACTGTTTCGTTTTCCTTTTCATTGCACATTCCAATTTTTTTTATTTCCCACATTTTGCTATTAACCATTTCTTAATATCCTCACCATTTCCATCTATACCTATACAGACATTTTCATACATCGTGGATCCCCGTCGTTCACCGATGAGGATTCAGGTGTAAGACCAACTGAATCCCCTGCTCCTGGATTCCCGTGAGTCGCCGAGGATTCCGCCGGAATCATACAAAACCCCTTCGACCCGAAGCTGACCTCTTTGGAATTCCTGGGTTCAGCACTTTCCCCTCTGTCCGATTTCATTCAGGTCAACTGGACACTGCAGAAAGTGTTATTTGCCGAAAGTGTCTTGCAGTAGGACAGAACGAGGGACCTCGTGGTTGTTAAGGGATCTTCTTGACCATTCGGCCGTCCTCTGCCTACACACACACACACACACACGAAGCACCTGCTGAAGATGACGTGCAACTTCCAAAGAAAGTTTTAACACTGGAAAACTTCAAGGTGCGTACGTCAAAGTTTATTTCTATAGCATATCTGTGCCTGTCTATCTCTGTCTGTCTATCTATCGGTACTACTTGAGAAGAGTAATCCCGGTGCGCGCACTCGCGTACTCGTGCATCCGCGCTAGCTAGTCATGACTAGTCGATCCTTACTTTGTGTTTTTGCGTTTTATTTATTTTAACAAAAATTATTTACTTTGTGTAAAAAAAATTATTTTGTGTATTATTTAATTTGCTAGCTAGTCGTAGCATCGACTAGTCACGACTAGCTAGCGCGAGTGCGCGCACCGGGACCACTATTCTCAAGTAGTACCCTATCTATCTATTTGTCTATCTATCTGTCTGAAAAGGAAGTTGTTCCGCTTGAACGCACACAGAAAACTGCCAGTCTGGCCTTAGAAGATACAAACAAGTAAAGACAACCCTTACTGCTATAAACATGGCCACCACCACCAACATGAACACTCAAAGCAATTTTGCTGAAGCTTTAAAGCTGAAGAAAAGAATCGTCCTTTTCGAAGGAAGAACTGCTTCTCTCTGTCTATCCATCTATCTGTCTGTCTCTCTATCTATCTATCTATCTATCTATCTATCTATCTATCTATCTATCTATCTTATCTGTCTGTCTATTTATCTATCTGCCTACCTACATACCTATCTATCTACCGACCTATTTATCTACCTGTTTATCTATCTATCTCTCTTTACTCTTTTACTTGTTTCAGTCATGTGACTGTGGCCATGCTGGAGCACCGCCTTTAGTCGATCAAATCGACCCCAGGACTTATTCTTTAAACTTCGTATACTGGTAGAATGTATTTATAAAACATCTTTTTCTCTTGGGTTCCTTGAGAAAATTCTGTAGCTTGTAAGCTATTTGTTGTTTAATTTCTTGCATTTCGGCAATTTCAACCAATCAATGACGTCTATTGAGGTGATAACAATATCTGCCGTAGTTTATCAACAGCAATAATTGTAGCTTACAAACTACAGAATTTTCTGACGAAAGCCAAGAGAAAAAAGATATTTTATGTAACAAATTCTACCAGTATACGAAGTTTAAAAGTGCTTAGTTACCTAGAAATTATGTTAAAAACTGCTGTTCAAACGGAAAAGATAGGAGGGAACAGACAAGGACAGAGAAAGGGATTAAGTTGATTACATCGACCCCAGTGCGTAACTGGTACTTAAGTTTAAAAGTGTTTAGTTACAAAGAAATTATTTTAAAAATCTGCCAGTCAAAACGAAAAGATCCAGGGAATCGAACTCACTAACTCGCGATTGATAGCCCGATGCGCTAACCACCGAGCCATGCGCCTTCCACTTAGACAGTAACCATGGTGATAGTCAACAACAATATTACGTTCCCCCTTCCTTCTTAGTTTCGCTTTTGTGTCAGCAGCACTCTTTGTGGTTTCATATATTAAAGAGTCTAAGTCACATGACGCACCTTACTTCCGGCTTGTCACGTTTCCTCAATTCTTTGGAGACGAAATCGAAAGTAAATAAATATTTATTTATTTATTAAGCATCAGGGGTAAGTTATTATATATATATGTATATATATTGGAGAGGAATACGATCTGATTGAAGACGTTGTATAGCAAATACTGCGATTTATAGAAATGCCCTAGTTTGTTGTGTATTGATGTAGGCTGGGCAGGAATGGAGTGGCGGTCAATCGGAATAGCGGATAACGTTATCAGCCGGTTATTGTTATCAAAATGAATTGGTTCAGACTTTATATTTGTTTAACGTCATCTGTTAGGTGTTATCCAATGCTGTACGGAAATGATCACAATAAGCGGCTTCCACTATATATATGATTCTTGTGAAATTCCTTTGTAATCGCCAACTTTTTTGTGTGTGTATGTGCATATATATGTATATACATATATATGTCTATATATGTATATACTAGTAGTATCGCCCGGTGTTGCTTGGGTATGTTTCGATCCGCTGGAATTGTAATTTTGAAAAGTAAAAATTTTGTGAACATTTTTCTGGTCGAAATACACCGAAAAGTGGCGACACAGCAGTGAAAAAATCGTAAAAAATAGGGATTTTCATAGGAAAAAGCATCTTTTTGATGTAAATAATTTTTGGTGTTAACATGGTCCGATTTGAATTTTATGTTCTAATGTAAACCACATTAAGAAAAGCATTTGACATACACACCAGAATGTGAGTTTTCTGTAAATTTTGCTTAATTGGAGTTTAAATTTTAAAAACTGGACCTGGCATGACCCGATGCATTCTACTCTTAAAAATGCTAGGTAAATTGTAATTGAAGAAATCCTATATTGTAGATTTCTATAAGTTACAAAGGGAGGCAGATAAAATCTGCCTTTTATAATAAGAGATGTGTGCGGGCATGAGAATGCACATATATATATAGACGTTTTTACTTAGTATTTTTCCATTATTTTGTTGGGGGGGTGGACATATATATATTCATTTTTTGTATATGCGTGTGTATGTATGCGTATATAAATATGTGCGGGTATGTACATATATGGGCGTGTGTGTGTGTATGAGTGCATAGGGGCATGTCCGTATATGAACGTGGTTTTTATGCTTTGTATACTTCCTTATGTTTTTTTTTCTGTTACCTTTAACCATGGTTTTTCTTGTGTTTGTGCGTATATAGACGTATGTATGAACTTTTACGGTACGCATGTGTGTGTGTGTGTATGAGGTTGTATATATATGCGTATATATTTGGCGAAAAATGCGAGTGAAGATGTGTACGTTTCCATAGTGACGTATAAGTACGCACGTGGGTTTTCGCGCGCAGAATTATAATACAGTAATTTCCCTTTATATAACGGTATTTTTTCATAGCGTTTTTTCAGATGGCCAGATAACCGAAGAGATGGTGTTGTGGATTTCCACTTCGGCATCTGAAACTGAGAGTTTTATCTTGACTATTGAGTAAATGTAACATATTATTTTATAGATAAATTTCCTCTATTTATATAATATTGAGGTCTCTTTCTTTCTTTCTTTTGTTATCTTACCGTTTTACCAATATATATATATATATATATATATATATATACATATATAAAGGTGGCGAGCTGGCAGCAACATTAGCATGACGGGCGAAATGCATGTGTCTTTACGTTATGAGTTCAAATTCCACTGAGGTCGACTTTGCCTTTCATCTTTCAGGGTCGATACATTAAGTACCAGTTATGCACTGGGGTCGATGTAATCGACTTAATCCCTATGTCTGTCCTTCTTTGTCCCCTCTTTGTAGATCCCCTTGTGGGCAATAAATATATATATATATATCATCATCATCATCATCATCAACCGTTTCCAAGTAAACATTAGTCCTTCCTTTTTTTAACACTATAACTTCTGGTATTTCATATATAACAGATGTAAGTGGAGGCGCAATGGCCCAGTGGTTAGGGCAGCGGACTCGCGGGTTCGATTCCCGGATAGGGCGTTGTGAGTGTTTATTGAGCGAAAACACCTGAAGCTCTACGATGCTCCAGCAGAGGGTGGTGGCAAGCCCTGTTGTACTCTTTCGCCCCAACTTTCTCTCACTCTTTCTTCCTGTTTCTTGTCCCCCGACTTCCTACGCAACCGCCGAGCCTGGATGCGCATTCATCCATCCGTCGATGCTTTCGGTGTCGGGGGATGACCTGCTTTCTCCTCTGCAGGTCTTACGAATAGCAAAGGACCACGTTTCCAACTTCTTCCATCTTGCGAGCTCTGGGACGAAGACCGCTTCGCTCAACAAACAAACAGCAGATGTAAATTATAAATTCTTCGTTGGTTCAAAACTTTTTGGGAATTTTTAGAAAACATCTTGCAAATTTGTAATTCATAGGATTGTGCAAAAACAAAACAAAATTTTTTAAATTGCTGTGTGATTTAAGAGCTATTTAGCTATTACTTTTAGCACATCCCATGACTACCTTATAATCTCCTTGTTTGTTTGTCAGACTGACGTGTTAACGTTTATTTAGCCAGCTAAAGGTTTATATCTCCAGTTTATCAGTATAAAAACGTAATAAAATTTTCATTATTTAATCTTTACTTTTCAAGTATATTCTATATCTCATATTATTTCTTTTTTATTTCAGAGTATCAGAGAGGATATTTAGTATAAAAGAAGATTTTATATCGAACACATCATGAATATATATGATATATTCTTTAAGTTGAAACTAAGATGCTACACAGAAGGAATATTACCCTGTTTATATAAATTGATTATAGAATTGTAAAAGATTTTCTTTGGGTGTGTGATTATTAGCAGCATTTCTGTACTTCACTGCCTGGAATGGGTGCAAGAAGACCAATCCTGTATTCTAATTAAACCTGGATTGCAAAGGAATTGGCAGCCCCCTCAGACATTGACAATGATTACAGTTGATGGAAATATATATTTCTTTATTGCCCACTAGGGGGCTAAACATAGAGGGGACAAACAAGGACAGACAAAGGGATTAAGTTGATTATATCTACCCCAGTGTGAAACTGGTACTTTATTTATTGACCCCGAAAGGATGAAAGACAAAGTTGACCTCGGCGGAATTTGAACTCAGAACGTAACGACAGACGAAATACCTATTTCTATTTCTTTACTACCCACAAGGGACTAAACATAGAGGGGAAAAATAAGGACAGACAAAGGGATTAAGTTGATTATATCTACCCTAGTGTGAAACTGGTACTTTATTTATTGACCCAGAGAGGATGAAAGGCAAAGTCGACCTCGGTGGAATTTGAACTCAGAACAAAAAGACAGACGAAAGACCGCTAAGCATTTCAAGCAACAGAAATAACTGGGGAATAGAATATAAAAAAAAAGAAAAACATTTGGACTTTGTGGTGAGAGGAGAAAAATAATGGAAATTGAATTACGTGATAATGAGGTTAATTGTAATACACAGTCGTTAAGGATTGATTTTACTGAAGATGAAACAGAAGAAGAAGAGAAAACATCATTTCACTGTGATGTCTGCAACAAGTCCTTTCTCAAAGATGAACAGACGATTCACAAATGTTTCCATGCAGGAGAGGATCTCTATCGCTGTGACATCTGTGGTAAATCATTCTCTGAAAAGGTTCGTTTGACCACACATAAACACATTCACGCAGGTGTCGAGCCGTATCGCTGTAATACCTGTGGTAAATCATTCTCTCAGAATCATAGCTTAGCTATTCACAAATGCATCCACATTGTGGTTAAGTCACATCATTGCGATATCTGTGGTAAATCATTCTCTGGAAATAGCGACCTAACCACTCACAAACGTATTCATACAGGAGAGAAACCATATCAATGTGATATCTGTGGTAAATCATTCTCTCAAAATCACCACTTAACTACTCACAAATACATTCACACAGGAGAGAAACGATATCATTGTGTGAACACGTTTGTGTTTGATTAAGACATCGCTCTGTGAAAAAGACTTTCCACAGATATCGCAGTGATATGGCCTCCCTCCATATGAATAAGTTTGTGTTTAGCTAAGTGATGATTTAAAGAGAATGATTTACCACAGTGATACGGCTTCTCTTTACTAAGAATGCGTTTATGAGGATTTAAGTCACCAGCAAATGACTTTCCGCAGGTATCACAGTAGAATGGTTTCTCTCCAGTACGGAAGGGTTTGTGTTTAGTTAAATGTTGATTTTGTGAGAATGATTTACCACAAATATCAGTGATATGGTTTCTCTCCTATATGAATACGTTTATGGTTAGTTAAGGCATCGCTCTGTGAAAACGATTTACCACAGGTATCACAGTTATATGGTTTTTCTCCCGTATGAATACGCATGTGTGTAGACAAGTAGTAACTCTGAGAAAATGATTTACCACAAATATTACAGGGATAGGGTTTCTCACCTGTATGAATGCGCTTGTGAGTAATTAAATGATGATTCAGAGAGAATGATTTACCACAGATATCACACTGATAAGGTTTCTCTCCTGTGTGAATGTATTTGTGTTTAGTTAGGTTTTATATAATAATGAAATTATTGTATACAGTGCTCAGGTGCACCACAACTTGTCAGAAAGTGCATATAAAGTACATGCAGTAGTGTAGAAATGTCTGGAAAGTGAACATGCTTGTGTGTGTATGGAGGGGGGAAAATCAAGTGTAGTCTTGGCGTATCTCAGGAAGCATGGAAGTCTTGAAGGATGCAGTGCTCCGACAACTAACAACCGATGTCGGCAGTTTGTTCCACGCTTCAGCAACTCTCAGCGTGAAAAAATGTTTCCTGAAGTCATGGGAGCTGTGCTGTTTTCTTACTTTGTAAATATGTCCATGGGTGGAGTTTGAAGAGGTGCTCAGAGTTATTGTTTGTGCGATGGTTGATAATTTTATGGGTGTCTGCCAAGTCAGCTGCCAGACGTCGGAGTTTCAATGTGTCCATGCCCAGGGAAGTAAGGTGAGGTCTTACCATAGCTATATAAAGCCGCAGATATATAGCCGGAGAGCGGCTCACAAAGGATTTGGTGAGTGATGCCAAGACACCCTCAGCCTTCTTGACAATTTTAGCGATGTGTTTTGTCCAACGCAAATCACTGTCGACAATAACACCCAGGTCATGTTCACTTGAAGACTTTTTGAGACTAGTGTTGTGGAGGGAGTAGGTGGACGCTGGGTTTCTCCTCCCAAAATGCATGGTGGTACATTTGTCCACAGCCAGCTTGAGTTGCCAGTCCATGATCCACTGCTGCGTTGTGTCCAGGTCTACTTGCAATAGAGATCCATAGTGTATAGGATTTGACCTCTTTATTTCGAGGTACAGCTTGATGTCATCTGCATATTTCAGCACTGTGGCATTCTTTAAGTTGGCATCTACGTCATTAACATACGCAACAAATAAAAGGGGGCCAAGAACAGATCCCTGCGGCACACCAGATGTCATCTCATAGGGCGAAGAGTGCTGTCCTAGAACTGTGACAACCTCTTTTCGGCCGAAAATAAAGGACTTTAACCAGTTATAGAGTTTGTCTCTTACACCCAACGCAGAAAGCTTCACCATAAGTCTTTTGTGTGGCACAGAGTTAAAAGCCTTTGCAAAGTCCAGGTAAACAACATCCACCCAGGATCAGTGATTTGGGTAATGTCCTCAAGAAACTCGATGAGTTGATTACAGCAGCTGGAGTTAGGAATAAATCCGAATTGTGACGGCTGGATGAGGCTGTGAGACTTCCAGAAGTTCCAGAGGGTTTCTCTGATACAGGATTCCATCAGTTTGGCGATGCAGCTGGTAAGACTGACGGGGCGATAGTTGACAGGCGATGTGCGGTCGCCTTTTTTGAACAGAGGGATGACACTGGCAGTTTTCCACTGTTCTGGAGTAACACCATTGTCAAGACAGAATTGGAAGAATAGAGAAAGTTGGCTTAGAAGAAAGTACCCACTGCGTTTGAGAAGTAGGTATGTAACACCATCGAGACCAGGAGAGGCATAATTGCGTTTATTCTTTAGGTGGCATTGCAGCATTGCTGGTGTAAATTGCATAGAAGATATAGAGTCCGATGTCAGTGGTGTTGATGATGGAACATTTTGGTCTTCGACAGTAAAGATGCCGGCATAGCATCCAGCAATGATTTCTGCACATTCTTCGGGATTGCCAGTAATCTGTCCTGTGTGGGGATTGCGAAGGGGACCAACAGGAGAGTGGGGTCTCTGCTTTGAGTGCACATACTTCCAGAACCCTTTGCTGTCAGGGTTAGCTGCAATGCGTTGTTCAAATTCAAGCACTGCCTTTTTTGTCACCTGCTTGAGGTGGTTGGCTGACCTATTGCGCTTTTTCCTGTTGCTCTCTGATTTGTGCAATTTGTATTCCCGTTCAGCATTACGGCGTTCTTTCCTGGCAAGTCGGACTGCTGCAGTCTCCCAAATTGCACTATTGGGTGGTTTTTTGTGCTTGCGTGGTACTGATGCTGCATATGCTGCCCATATTGAATTCAGAATGTTCTGGAGTATAGTGTCCACATCTCCAGAGGCATAAAATTCACGCCAGTTTGGGCGTTGCAGCTCAGTACAATAAGAGCTCCAGTTTGCTTTATTCCAGTCAAAGCGGGCAATCTGAAGATGGTTGTGTTTTTTGTTACAACCAATCAGAGACAAGTCGGCCATGATCATGGAATGATCAGAGTCACCCAAAGGTTCTTCAGTAGCGACACTAATGATTGTTTCAGGAGAAGCGGTAAGTAGCAGATCCAAAGTGTTGTTACCCCTTGTGGGGGAGGTAACAACTTGGGACCAATTCGAATTCAGCACCAGTTCAAGGAAATCGTCTGCACTTTGCGGCCAACGGAAGGCCTCCCAGTCAATCTCTGGGAAATTGAAGTCCCCCGCAACATACACATATGTGGCTGTTTTCATGGCAGCCGCCCTGAGGATATCAAAAAGCTGTGCGTCTTGTTGATAATTTGGAGGACGGTAAACGACTCGGAGCAGAAGTGTTGACATGGTCATGTGAACATTGCAGAAAAATACCTCCTGCTGAGATTGGTTCAAATCATCACAGGGGATTGCCGATAGACTTGATCGAACATAAATGATCACACCCCCTCCACGGCGATTAATGCGGTCTTTGCGGAACAGGTTGTAGCCGGCTATGCTGAAAACTCCATCACAGAGTGCAGAGTGTGCCCACGTTTCCGTGACTGTGATGAAATCTGGGTTGATACTTTTGACGTAGGAGACAAAAAGATGCACCTTGTTGCATAAACTACGGGCATTCAAGGACAGCAGTTTATATCTGGATTTCAGATGATGATATACAGGGGATGGCTGATTGTTCTTGGTTAGTTTCCCAATATTTTTGCATTGCCAGTTGTTGTTGTGGGTGTAGTCTGCTCAGTCCAACTGGCATCCGTTATCCACAACTCACCAGACTTGACGAATTTCCAGATCTGAATTTTGATTCTGAGTGAATGATTTACCACAGATATCACACTGATAGGGTTTCTCTCCTGTGTGAATGTATTTGTGAGTACTTAAGCTGTGATTATGAGAGAATGATTTACCACAGATATCACACTGATAAGGTTTCTCTCCTGTGTGAATGTATTTGTGAGTACTTAAGCTGTGATTATGAGAGAATGATTTACCACAGATATCACACTGATAAGGTTTCTCTCCTGTGTGAATGTATTTGTGAGTACTTAAGCTGTGATTATGAGAGAATGATTTACCACAGATATCACACTGATAAGGTTTCTCTCCTGTGTGAATGTATTTGTGAGTACTTAAGCTGTGATTATGAGAGAATGATTTACCACAGATATCACACTGATAAGGTTTCTCTCCTGTGTGAATGTATTTGTGAGTACTTAAGCTGTGATTATGAGAGAATGATTTACCACAGATATCACAGTGATAAGGTTTCTCTCCTGTTTGAATGTATTTGCTAGCACGGGTTGGACGGTTCGACCGGGGTCTGGGAAACCAGGAGGCTGCACCAGGCCCAGTCTGATCTGGCAGTGTTTCTACAGCTGGATTCCCTTCCTAACGCCAACCACTCCTCGAGTGTAGTGGGTGATTTTTACATGCCACCGGCACAGGTGCCGGGGGAGTCTGGCAGCGGCCACGATCAGTTAAATATATATATATATATATAGTTAATCCAAACAAGAAAGCACAAAAAAAACACTACAATGCGAGGACGTGGAACAAATATAGTATTATTGGACGCTCAGAAAAGAAGGAGGGTTTAACATTTCGAGCAGAGCTCTTCGTTGGAAACATAGAAGGAAAGATCTGCTGTATATGAAATACCAGAAGTTATTGTGTTAAAAAGAGCAAGGACTAATGTTTACTTTGAAACGGTTGATGAATGTTCCTCGTGCCATTCAGTGACAACTTTAGCTGTGTGAATTGGTGCATTATCATCCTGAAAGCTTGCGTTTCCCTCCGGAAATTATACCCACCTCATTGTGGATTAACCATGGATAGATTCATCGTCTGTGAGTATGAAATACCTCCTCATATCTCTGGATATTTGCACCTACACTATGGATTGATTCACTTTCTCTGTGAAGCTAATAAGCTTTTTTAGAACCTGTGATGAGACAGTGCATCGTCATTAAAGAACTTTGGAAGTCTGTTTACAACCTGAATCTGTCTCTAATGGAATTATCTCCGATACTTCATGAGTGTAACCTCACCCACTAAGATGTTTGGAGAACTCGCATGTATTTTAGCTGATGAGTACGGGACACTTTTATCTGCTGCAATATTTGCAACTTTTAATAAAGCCTGTCTTTGTATGAAACAATTGTACTAAAAACTAATCCATTCTTGTTGCTTCTTTCTCGTTTATAATCACCCCACATTACTGTATGGTTAACACCATATAGTTTTCTGGTGCATCTAAGTTAAGTACCGCATTCAAGTGAATTCATTAGAACTGACTTGAATCTTAATTGCTTTTATATATATATATAAAGGTGGCGAGCTGGCAGCAACATTAGCATGACAGGCGAAATGCATGTGTCTTTACGTTATGAGTTCAAATTCCACTGAGGTCGACTTTGCCTTTCATCTTTCAGGGTCGATAAATTAAGTACCAGTTATGCACTGGTTTCGATGTAATCGACTTAATCCCTATGTCTTGTTTGTCCCCTCTTTGTATATCCCCTTGTGGGCAATAAATATATATATATATATATCATCATCATCAACCGTTTCCAAGTAAACATTAGTCCTTGCTCTTTTTAACACAATAACTTCTGGTATTTCATATACAGCAGATGTAAGTGGAGGCGCAATGGCCCAGTGGTTAGGGCAGCGGACTCGCGGGTTCGATTCTCAGACTGGGCGTTGAGTGTGTTTATTGAGCGAAAACACCTAAAGCTCCACGATGCTCCAGCAGAGGGTGGTGGCAACCCCTGTTGTACTCTTTCGCCCCAACTTTCTCTCACTCTTTCTTCCTGTTTCTTGTCCCCCGACTTCCTACGCAACTGCCAAGCCTGGATGCGCATTCGTCCATCCGTCGATGCTCTCGGTGTCGGGGGGGCTGACCTGCTTTCTCTTCTGCGGGTCTTACGAATAGCAAAGGACCGCGTTTCCGACTTCTTCCATCTTGCGAGCTCTGGGATGAAGACCGCTTCGCTCAACAAACAAACAGCAGATCTAAATTGTAAATTCTTTGTTGGTTCAAAACTTTTTGGGAATTTTTAGAAAACTCTTGCGAATTTGTAATTCATAGGATTGTGCAAAAACCTAAACGAAATTTTAAAAATTGCTGCATGATTTAAGAGCTATTTAGCTATTATTTTTAGCACATCCCATGACTACCTTATATTCTCCTTGTTTGTTTGTCAGACTGACGTGTTAACGTTTTTTTGGCCAGCTAAAGGTTTATATCTCCAGTTTATCAGTATAAAAACGTAATAAAATTTTCATTATTTAATCTTTACTTTTCAAGTATATTCTATATCTCATATTATTTCTTTTTTATTTCAGAGTATCAGAGAGGATATTTAGCATAAAAGAAGATTTTACATCGAACACATCATGAATATATATGATATATTGTTTAAGATGAAACTAAGATGCTACACAGAAGGAATATTACCCTGTTTATATAAATCGATTATAGAATTGTAAAAGATTTTCTTTGGGTGTGTGATTATTAGCAGCATTTCTGTACTTTACTGCCTGGAATGGGTGCAAGAAAACCAATCCTGTATTCTAATTAAACCTGGATTGCAAAGGAATTGGCAGCCCCCTCAGATATTGACAATGATTACAGTTGATGGAAATATATATTTCTTTATTGCCCACTAGGGGGCTAAACATAGAGGGGACAAACAAGGACAGACAAAGGTATTAAGTTGATTATATCTACCCCAGTGTGAAACTGGTACTTTATTTATTGACCCTGAAAGGATGAATGGCAAAGTCGACCTCGGTGGAATTTGAACTCAGAACAAAAAGACAGACGAAATACTGCTAAGCATTTCAAGCAACAGAAATAACTGGGGAATAGAATATAAAAAAGAAGAAAGACATTTGGACTTTGTGGTGAGAGGAGAAAAATAATGGAAAATGAATTACGTGATAATGAGGTTAATTGTAATACACAGTCGTTAAGGATTGATTTTACTGAAGATGAAACAGAAGAAGAGAAAACATCATTTCACTGTGATGTCTGCAACAAGTCCTTCTTTCTCAAAGATGAACAGACGATTCACAAATGTTTCCCTGCAGGAGAGGATCTCTATCACTGTGACATCTGTGGTAAATCATTCTCTGAAAAGGTTCGTTTGACCACACATAAACACATTCACGCAGGTGTCGAGCCGTATCGCTGTAACACCTGAGGTAAATCATTCTCTCAGAATCATAGCTTAGCTATTCACAAATGCATCCACATTGTGGTTAAGTCACATCATTGCGATATCTGTGGTAAATCATTCTTTGGAAATAGCGACCTAACCACTCACAAACGTATTCATACAGGTGAGAAACCATATCAGTGTGATATCTGTGGTAAATCATTCTCTAAAAGTAGTCAGTTAATTAAACACAAACATATTCATACAGGAGAGAAACCATATCAGTGTGATATCTGTGGTAAATCATTCTCTCGAAATCACCACTTAACTACTCACAAATACATTCATACAGGAGAGAAACCTTATCAGTGTGATATCTGTGGTAAATCATTCTCTAGAAATAGCGATCTAACCACTCACAAACGTATTCATACAGGAGAGAAACCATATCATTGTGATATCTGTGGTAAATCATTCTCTCATAATCACCACTTAACTACTCACAAATACATTCACACAGGAGAGAAACCTTATCAGTGTGATATCTGTGGTAAATCATTCTCTGGAAATAGCGACCTAACACTCACAAACGTATTCATACAGGAGAGAAACCATATCAGTGTGATATCTGTGGTAAATCATTCTCTAGAAATAGCGACCTAACCACTCACAAACGTATTCATACAGGAGAGAAACCATATCACTGTGATATCTGTGGTAAATCATTCTCTAGAAATGACCACTTAACTAAACACAAATACATTCACACGGGAGAGAAACCTTATCACTGTGATATCTGTGGTAAATCATTCTCTCAAAATCACAGCTTAACTACTCACAAATACATTCACACAGGAGAGAAACCTTATCAGTGTGATATATGTGGAGAATCATTCTCTCATAATCAGCACTTAACTACTCACAAATACATTGACACAGGAGAGAAACCTTATCACTGTGATATCTGTGGTAAATCATTCTCTCAGTATCAAAACCTAACTAAACACAAATACATTCACACAGGAGAGAAACCTTATCACTGTGATATCTGTGGTAAATCATTCTCTCATAATCAGCACTTAACTACTCACAAATACATTCACACAGGAGAGAAACCTTATCACTGTGATATCTGTGGTAAATCATTCTCTCGAAATCACAACTTAACTACTCACAAATACATTCACACAGGAGAGAATCCTTATCACTGCGATATCTGTGGAGAATCATTCTCTCAGAATCAAAACCTAACTACTCACAAATATATTCACACAGGAGAGAAACCATATCATTGTGATATCTGTGGTAAATCATTCTCTCGAAATCACAACTTAACTACTCACAAATACATTCACACAGGAGAGAAACCATATCAGTGTGATATCTGTGGTAAATCGTTTTCACAGAGCGATGCCTTTACTAACCATAAATGTATTCATTCAGGAGAGAAACCATATCACTGATATTTGTGGTAAATCATTCTCATAAAATCAACATTTAACTAAACACAAACCCTTCCATACTGGAGTGGAACTATACTACTGTGATATCTGTGGAAAGTCATTCGCTGGTGACTTAAATCCTCATAAACACATTCATAGTAAAGAGATGCTGTATCACTGTGATATCTGTGGTAAATCATTCTCTTTAAATCATCACTTAGCTAAACACAAACTTATTCATACAGGAAGGAGGCCATATCACTGCGATATCTGTGGAAAGTCTTTTTCACAGAGCAATGTCTTAATCAAACACAAACGTGTTCACACAGGAGAGAAGCCATACGTGTGTGATATCTGTGGTAAATCCTTCTCTCAGAACCATACCTTAATTTCTCACAAACACATTCACACAGGAGAGAAGCCTTATCACTGTGATGTATGTGAAAAGTCTTTCTCTCGAAAAGGTAACTTAACTACTCACAAACATATCCACGCAGGAAAGAAACCATAACACTGTGATAAATCTATTACTCTCTCTCTCTCTCTCTCTTTTACTTGTTTCAGTCATTTGACTGCGGCCATGCTGGAGCACCGCCTTTAGTCGAGCAAATCGACCGCAGGACTTATTCCTTGTAAGTCCAGTACTTATTCTATCAGTCTATTTTGCTGAACCATTAAGTAACGGGGACGTAACACACCAGCATCGATTGACAAGCAATGCTAGGGGAACAAACACAGACACAAACATATACACACACATACATATAAATATATATATACATATATACGACAGGCTTCTTTCAGTTTCCGTCTATCAAATCCATTCACAAGGAAGACACTTGCCCAAGATGCCACGCAGTGGGACTGAACCCGGAACCATGTGGTTGGTAAGCAAGCTACTTACCACACAGCCACTCCTGCACCTCTATTAAATCATTCTCTCGAATAAATAGCTTAACTTGATGGAAGTGCTTCTTGCAATTGAGTTGTGGTAAATTATTCTCTTACACAGTTTTATTAAATGCCAGTATATTTATTATTTTTATTTATTTATGCGCCCTTTACAAACCTAGCCAGGCTCATGGGCCCGGTCTCTGTGGCATATGTGTTACACCACCAGCTGGACAGGATGCCAGTCCATAGCAGCATTACTCAAGAAGCAGGAAGAAAGAGTACAGCAGAGATCGCCACCACCCCCTGCCGGAGCCTCGTGGAGGTTTAGGTGTTTTCGCTCAATAAACACACACAACGCCCGGTCTGGGAATCGAAACCGCATTAAATAAATGTTAGATTAGTGAGTTATAGTAAAAATAGTATCATATGAATGAGAGAACAACGTGATCACATTTATAACTTTGTTAAAGAAATTGATTGAACTGATATAGATAAATTAGAAAATAATTAAATCGATACATTATAAAATAATTATAGTGAGAAATATAACTCACTATCTACCATTTATTTACCAACTCGCATTAAAGACCCGTCGTTGCCGGGTCATAGTGCTAGTGCATGTATATATGTGTGCATATTACATGTACATCTATCTATATACATCTACACATAAAATGCAAAATACAGAGTTATATCTTGATATCGCTAGTGATAACAATACTCAAAATATATAACAGACTGGAATTGTTAGCTCTTCTTTTTTCTCTACATTGTATACCTTATAGACAATAGTCTTTTCTTTAATTTAATTTTGTATTATCCATCTGGACTATTCCATTTCTGCACGCTAATTATATTTTTAATTTATTCCCATTCATGTGAAACCACTTATTCAAGTTCAAATCATTGATGCAATTTTATACCAATTGCTATTTTTACTTTTGTATGCTACGATTATATTATACTTTAGTTTGATTTTAATTATTACTTACTACATATAATTCAATTGTTATTATTATTTTTGTTGTTAAAGTGAAAGCATCTGACATAAAAGAGAGAAATATTTTTGTTTCACTTTTAACATGTAATACTGAAATAGTGGAGAAGATATGATATTGCTATGGGCTTCCTCTAGGCAAGAAGTTGAACATTTTTTTTTGCCCATAAAACTACATGGGCCGTAAGTAAGGCATGTGTAAAATTTGAATGAAATTGGTTGTGTAGTTCTCAAGTTTCAGGGAAACACACAGACAGACAGACACACATTCTCAGTTTTATATATGTAAAGATTATTACCCTTATACAACCTGTTACCCACTGGCCAAGATTTATACCAATATTAGTAATTAAAAAAAAGTTTTTGTCTGTTGAGATGTTTTGGAAGAATAACATGTGATAACCTAACGATATGTCTTTTTCATTCCTCTGATGAGATTTTGCCCAATTAAATGTTTTAATTATTGGAATTTCTTTTGAGCAAAATTGAAACAGCTGTAAGTGTACATGTTGAATTTTTGCAGTGAATAAACTATATTAATGCTACTTCTGTGTTTCCTGGATTTTAATTTCTATATATATCATCATCATGATCATCGTTTAACGTTTGTTTTCCGTGCAAGCACGGGTTAGACGGTTCGACCGGGGTCTGGGAAGCCAGGAGGCTGTACCAGGCCCAGTCTGACTGGCAGTGTTTCTACAGCTGGATGCCCTTGCTAACACCAACCACTCCGTGAGTGTAGTGGGTGTTTTTTACATGCCACCGGCACAGGTGCCAGGGGAGTCCGGCAGTGGCCACGATCGGTTATATATATATATATATATAGTTAATCCAAACAAGAAAGCACAAAAAAAACACAACAATGCGAGGACGTGGAAGAAATATAGTATTATTGGACGCTCAGGAAAGAAGGAGGGTTTAACGTTTCGAGCGGAGCTCTTTGTCGGAAACATAGGAGAAGGAAAGATCTGCTGTATATGAAATACCAGGAGTTATTGTGTTAAAAAGAGCAAGGACTAATGTTTACTTTGAAACGGTTGATGAATGTTCCTCGTGCCATTCAGTGACAACTTTAGCTGTGTGAATTGGTGCATTATCATCCTGAAAGCTTGTGTTTCCCTCCGGAAACAGTTCCGCAACCATAGGATGAATTTGATCAGATAAAATGCTTAAATAGTCTTGACTATTAATTCTGCCAAGGAGGGAAACCATTGGGCTGGCAGATTTCCAAGATATAGCTCCCCAGATCATTACAGATCCTCCTCCATGTTGAACAGTTGGAAGAAGGCAGTCTGGGTCAAATGCTTCTTTTGGCTCTCTTCACACGTATACTCGGCCGGTGGTCGGAAATAACGTAATGGATGACTCGTCCTAGAAAATAACATTCTTCCACTGCTCCAGGGACCAATTCTGTAGGTTTTTACTCCACTCTAAACGCTTTGCAACGTTTGTTTTTGAAAGTAGTGGTTTTCTGATTGCAGCCCTCCCTTGAAATCTGGCTTTGTGCAGCTCCCAGCAAAAAGTTTTTGTGGAAACTGGGTTCTTTAGACGGTCATTAGGCCCTGCAGTAATTTTGAGGGCTGTATTTTGTGATCCTTTCTAACAATTTGCTGAATTAATTGTCATTTAAACCCGAAGCTATATAAAAATATTCAAGTCTTTTGTTGAAGGAAGAGTTACTTCCCCTCGTCCATAACCGTTCAGTCTTGCAAATTCCGTTTATTTCCTGCTATAGTTTCATACAAATCTTTATTCCTTGATCAATTCCACTTTATAACTGATAATTATTAGGAGACCGGAATTAGATACGAATGATTTCATATCTAACGCACAACTCAGAAAAAAGGAAGGACTAAAAAAAATTACTTAAACAAAGTTATATAATTTCTTTCACTGTTTCGTTTTCCTTTTCACTGCCCATTCCAGTTTTTTTCTTTCCCACATTTTGATATTAACCATTTCTTAATATCCTCACCATTTCCATCTATAACTATACAGACAGTTTTATACATCGTGGATCCCCGTCGTTCGCCGATGAGGATTCAGGTGTAAGACCAACTGAATCCCCTGCTCCGGAATTCCCGTGAGTCGCCGAGGATTCCGCTGGCAACGTGGAACAGCGAAAAGATCCAGGGAATCGAACTCACTAACTCGTGATTGATAGCCCGATGCGCTAACCACCGAGCCATGCGCCTTCCGCTTAGACAGTAACCATGGTGATAGTCAACAACAATATTACGTTCCCCCTTCCTTCTTAGTTTCGCTTTTGTATCAGCAGCACTCTTTGTGGTTTCATATATTAAAGAGTCTAAGTCACATGACGCACCTTACTTCCGGCTTGTCACGTTTCCTCAATTCTTTGGAGACGAAATCGAAAGTAAATAAATATTTATTTATTTATTAAGCATCAGGGGTAAGTTATTATATATATATGTATATATATTGGAGAGGAATACGATCTGATTGAAGACGTTGTATAGCAAATACTGCGATTTATAGAAATGCCGTAGTTTGTTGTGTATTGATGTAGGCTGGGCAGGAATGGACTGGCGGTCAATCGGAATGGCGAATAACGTTATCAGCCGGTTATTGTTGTCAAAATGAATTGGTTCAGACTTTATATTTGTTTAACGTCATCTGTTAGGTGTTGGCCAATGCTGTACGGAAATGATCACAATAAGCGGCTTCCACTATATATATGATCCTTGTGAAATTCCTTTGTAATCGCCAACTTTTGTGTGTGTGTATATATATGTGCATATATATATATATATATATATGTGTGTGTGTGTGTGCGGGTATAAAAATGCACATATATTTATATAGACGTTTTTACTTAGTATTTTCCAATTTTTGTGGGGTGGGGGACATATATATATTCATTTTTTGTATATGCGTGTGTATGTATGCGTATATAAATATGTGCGGGTATGTACATATACGGGCGTGTGTGTGTGTATGAGTGCATAGGGGCATGTCCGTATATGAACGTGGTTTTTATGCTTTGTATACTTCCTTATGTTTTTTTTTCTGTTACCTTTAACCATGGTTTTTCTTGTGTTTGTGCGTATATAGACGTATGTATGAACTTTTACGGTACGCATGTGTGTGTGTATGAGGCTGTATATATATGCGTATATATTTGGCGAAAAATGTGAGTGAAGATGTGTACGTTTCCATAGTGACGTATAAGTACGCACGTGGGTTTTCGCGCGCAGAATTATAAAACAGTAATTTCCCTTTATATAACGGTATTTTTTCATAGCGTTTTTTCAGATGGCCAGATAACCGAAGAGATGGTGTTGTGGATTTCCACTTCGGCATCTGAAACTCAGAGTTTTATCTTGACTATTGAGTAAATGTAACATATTATTTTATAGATAAATTTCCTCTATTTACATAATATTGAGGTCTCTTTCTTTCTTTCTTTTGTTATCTTACCGTTTTACCAATACATATATATATATATATATATATATATATATATATATTATATATATGTATGTTTAAATATTTGTTGTGTAAGATTTTTTATGTGAAGTCGTGTGTTGAAACAGATATTGCTATATTTCGGAATGGTCATATTGCTAGTTTAGCCAATAAAAACACACGCACTATATATTTGGTGTTATTTTGCTTGAGTGATATTTATTTTTTACATTAATCTTAATCTTATTTCGGCCAAAGTTCTTTCGTCACACTCCTGTGACCGCATCAGTGGTCCTTTGTTTTCTTCTCACTTATTTGTGTCTCTTCTTACTAACCGTCAGCCATTTTGTATTTCTATTGTATGTCTTCATTTGCGCATGCTTATATCTCTATGTGCATCTATGTTTTGTTAGTGTGTGTGTGTGGGGGGATGCCTGTAATATTTAGACTGTTAGTAAGGAGAGACACAAATAAGTGAGAAGAAAACAAAGAACCACTGATGCGGTCACAGGAGTGTGACGAAAGAACTTTGGCCGAAATAAGATTAAGATTAATGTAAAAAATAAATATCACTGAAGCAAAATAACACCAAATATATAGTGCGTGTGTTTTTATTGGCTAAACTGGCAATATGACCATTCCGAAATATAACAATATATATATATATAAAGGTAGCGAGCTGGCAACAACATTAGCACGACGGGCGAAATGCATGTGTCTTTACGTTATGAGTTCAAATTCCACTGAGGTCGACTTTCCCTTTCATCTTTCAGGGTCGATAAATTAAGTACCAGTTATGCACTGGGTCGATGTAATCGACTTAATCCCTGTGTCTGTCCTTGTTTGTCCCCTCTATGTTTATCCCCTTGCTGGCAATAAATATATATATCATCATCATCAACCGTTTCCAAGTAAACATTAGTCCTTGCTCTTTTTAACACAATAACCTCTGGTATTTCATATACAGCAGATGTAAGTGGAGGCGCAATGGCCCAGTGGTTAGGGCAGCAGACTCGCGTTTGGAGGATCGCGGTTTCAATTCCCAGACCGGGCGTTGTGTGTGTATATTGAGCGAAAACACCTAAAGCTCCACGATGCTCCAGCAGAGGGTGGTGGTAACCCCTGTTGTACTCTTTCGCCCCACCTATCTCTCACTCTTTCTTCCTGTTTCTTGTTCCCCGACTTCCTACGCAACAGCCAAGCCTGGATGCACATTCATCCATCATTCGATGCTCTCGGTGTCGGGGGGGCTGACCTGCTTTCTCTTCTGCGGGTCTTACGAATAGCAAAGGACCACGTTTCCGACTTCTTCCATCTTGCAAGCTCTGGGACGAAGACCGCTTCGCTCAACAAATAAACAGCAGATGTAAATTATACGTTCTTCGTTGGTTCAAAACTTTTGGGGAATTTTTAGAAAACTCTTGCGAATTTGTAATTCATAGGATTGTGCAAAAACCAAAACAAAATTTTTAAAATTGCTGCGTGATTTAAGAGTTATTTAGCTATTATTTTTAGCACATCCCATGACTACCTTATAATCTCCTTGTTTGTTTGTCAGACTGACGTGTTAACGTTTATTTGGCCAGCTAAAGGTTTGTATCTCCAGTTTATCATTATAAAAATGTAATAAAATTTTCATTATTTAATCTTTACTTTTCAAGTATATTCTATATCTCATATTATTTCTTTTTTATTTCAGAGTATCAGAGAGGATATTTAGCATAAAAGAAGATTTTACATCGAACACATCATGAATATATATGATATATTGTTTAAGATGAAACTAAGATGCTACACAGAAGAAATATTACCCTGTTTATATAAATCGATTATAGAATTGTAAAAGATTTTCTTTGGGTGTGTGATTATTAGCAGCATTTCTGTACTTTACTGCCTGGAATGGGTGCAAGAAAACCATTCATGTATTCTAATTAAACCTGGATTGCAAAGGAATTGGCAGCCCCCTCAGATATTGACAATGATTACAGTTGATGGAAATATATATTTCTTTATTGCCCACTAGGGGGCTAAACATAGAGGGGACAAATAAGGACAGACAAAGGGATTAAGTCGATTATATCGACCCCAGTGTGAAACTGGTACTTTATTTATCGACCCCGAAAGAATGAAAGGCAAAGTCGACCTCGGTGGAATTTGAACTCAGAACAAAAAGACAGACGAAATACCGCTAAGCATTTCAAGCAACAGAAATAACTGGGGAATAGAATATAAAAAAAAAAGAAAAAAAGAAAAACATTTGGACTTTGTGGTGAGAGGAGAAAAATAATGGAATTTGAATTACGTGATAATGAGGTTAATTGTAATACACAGTCGTTAAGGATTGATTTTACTGAAGATGAAACAGAAGAAGAAGAGAAAACATCATTTCACTGTGATGTCTGCAACAAGTCCTTCTTTCTCAAAGATGAACAGACGATTCACAAATGTTTCCATGCAGGAGAGGATCTCTATCGCTGTGACATCTGTGGTAAATCATTCTCTGAAAAGGTTCGTTTGACCACACATAAACACATTCACGCAGGTGTCGAGCCGTATCGCTGTAATACCTGTGGTAAATCATTCTCTCAGAATCATAGCTTAGCTATTCACAAATGCATCCACATTGTGGTTAAGTCACATCATTGCGATATCTGTGGTAAATCATTCTCTGGAAATAGCAACCTAACCACTCACAAACGTATTCATACAGGTAAGAAACCATATCAGTGTGATATCTGTGGTAAATCATTCTCTGGAAATAGCGACCTAACCACTCACAAACGTATTCATGCAGGAGACAAACAATATCATTGTGATATCTGTGGTAAATCATTCTCTCATAATCACCACTTAACTACTCACAAATACATTCACACAGGAGAGAAACCTTATCAGTGTGATATCTGTGGTAATTCATTCTCTGGAAATAGTGACCTAACCACTCACAAACGTATTCATACAGGAGAGAAACCATATCAGTGTGATATCTGTGGTAAATCATTCTCTATAAATAGCGACCTAACCACTCACAAACGTATTCATACAGGAGAGAAACCTTATCATTGTGATATCTGTGGTAAATCATTCTCTCGAAATCACAGCTTAACTACTCACAAATACATTCACACAGGAGAGAAACCTTATCAGTGCGATATCTGTGGTAAATCATTCTCTCTGAATCAAAACCTAACCACTCACAAATACATTCACACAGGAGAGAAACCTTATCAGTGTGATATCTGTGGAGAATCATTCTCTCAAAATCACAGCTTAACTACTCACAAATACATTCACACAGGAGAGAAACCATATCAGTGTGATATCTGTGGTAAATCATTCTCTCTGATTCAAAACCTAACCACTCACAAATACATTCACACAGGAGAGAAACCATATCACTGTGATATCTGTGGTAAATCATTCTCTCAAAATCACCACTTAACTACTCACAAATACATTCACACAGGAGAGAAACCTTATCAGTGTGATATCTGTGGTAAATCATTCTCTCAGAATCATCATTTAATTACTCATAAGCGCATTCATACAGGTGAGAAACCCTATCCCTGTAATATTTGCGGTAAATCTTTTTCTCAAAGTTACCACTTGAGTAAACACAAACGTATTCATACGGGAGAGAAACCATATCATTGTGATATCTGTGGTAAATTGTTTTCACGGAGCAATGCTTTAACTAACCATAAACGTATTCATACAGGAGAGAAACCATATCACTGCGATATCTGTGGTAAATCATTCTCTTTAAATCATCACTTAGCTAAACACAAACTTATTCATACAGGAGGGAGGCCATATCACTGCGATATCTGTGGAAAGTCTTTTTCACAGAGCGATGTCTTAATCAAACACAAACGTGTTCACACAGGAGAGAAGCCATACGTGTGTGATATCTGTGGTAAATCCTTCTTTCAGAACCATACCTTAATTTCTCACAAACACATTCACACAGGAGAGAAGCCTTATCACTGTGATGTATGTGAAAAGTCTTTCTCTCAAAAAGGTAACTTAACTACTCACAAACATATCCACGCAGGAAAGAAACCATAACACTGTGATAAATCTATTACTCTCTCTCTCTCTCTCTTTTACTTGTTTCAGTTATTTGACTGCGGCCATGCTGGAGCACCGCCTTCAGTCGAGCAAATCGACCCCAGGACTTATTCTTTGTAAACCCAGTACTTATTCTATCAGTCTCTTTTGCTGAACCACTAAGTGACGGGGACGTAAACACACCAGCATCAATTGACAAGCAATGCTAGGGGGACCAACACAGACACACAAACACATGCACATATATACATATATATGTATACATATATACGACAGGCTTCTTTCAGTTTCCGTTTACCAAATCCACTCAGAAGGCTTTGGTCGGCCTGGGGCTATAGCAGAAGACACTTGCCCAAGATGCCACTCAGTGTGACTGAATCCGGAACCATGTGGTTGGTAAGCAACCTACTTACCACACAGCCACTCCTGCACCTCTATTAAATCATTCTCTCGAATAAATAGCTTAACTTGATGGAAGTGCTTCTTGCAATTGAGTTGTGGTAAATTATTCTCTTACACAGTTTTATTAAATGCCAGTATATTTATTATTTTTATTTATTTATGCGCCCTTTACAAACCTAGCCAGGCTCATGGGCCCGGTCTCTGTGGCATATGTGTTACACCACCAGCTGGACAGGACGCCAGTCCATCGCAGCATTACTCAAGAAACAGGAAGAAAGAGTACAGCAGGGATCGCCACCACCCCCTGCCGGAGCCTCGTGGAGCTTTAGGTGTTTTCCCTCAATAAACACACACAACGCCCGGTCTGGGAATTGAAACCGCATTAAATAAATGTTAGATTAGTGAGTTATAGTAAAAATAGTATCATATGAATGAGAGAACAACGTGATCACATTTATAACTTTGTTAAAGAAATTGATTGAACTGATATAGATAAATTAGAAAATAATTAAATCGATACATTATAAAATAATTATAGTGAGAAATATAACTCACTATCTACCATTTATTTACCAACTAGCATTAAAGACCCGTCGTTGCCGGGTCATAGTGCTAGTGCATGTATATATGTGTACATATTACATGTACATCTATCTATATACATCTACACATAAAATGCAAAATACAAAGTTATATCTTGATATCGCTAGTGATAACAATATTCAAAATATATAACAGACTAGAATTGTTAGCTCTTCTTTTTTCTCTACGTTGTATAATTTATAGACAATAGTCTTTTCTTTAATTTAATTTCTGATGAGATTTTGCCCAATTAAATGTTTTAATTATTGGAATTTCTTTTGAGCAAAATCGAAACAGCTGTAAGTGTACATGTTGAATTTTTGCAGTGAATAAACTATATTAATGCTACTTCTCTGTTTCCTGGATTTTAATTTGTATATATATCATCATCATGATCATCGTTTAATATCCGTTTTCCGTGCTAGCACGGGTTGGACGGTTCGAACGGGGTCTGGGAAGCCAGGAGGCTGCACCAGGCCCAGTCTGATCTGGCAGTGTTTCTACAGCTGGTTTCCCTTCCTAACGCCAACCACTCCGCAAGTGTAGTGGGTGTTTTTTAAATGCCACTAGCACAGGTGCAAGGGGAGTCTCGCAGTGGCCACGATCGGTTAAATATATATATATATATACATATATATATATATATAGTTAATCCAAAAGAGAAAGCACAAAAAAAAACACAACAACGCGAGGACGTGGAAGAAATATAGTATTATTGGACGCTCAGGAATGAAGGATAGTTTAACGTTTCGAGCGGAGCTCTTCGTTGGAAACATAGGAGAAGGAAAGATCTGCTGTATATGAAATACCAGGAGTTATTGTGTTAAAAAGAGCAAGGACTAATGTTTACTTTGAAACGGTTGATGAATGTTCCTCGTGCCATTCAGTGACAACTTTAGCTGTGAGAATTGGTGCATTATCATCCTGAAAGCTTGCGTTGCCCTCTGGAAACAGTTCCGCAACCATAGGATGAATTTGATCAGGTAAAATGCTTAAATAGTCTTGACTATTAATTCTGACATGAAGGGGAACCATTGGGCTGGCAGATATCCAAGATATAGCTCCCCAGATCATTACAGATCCTCCTCCATGTTTAACAGTTGGAAGAAGGCAGTCTGGGTCAAATGCTTCTTTTGGCTCTCTTCACACGTATACTCGGCCGGTGGTCGGAAATAACGTAATGGATGACTCGTCCTAGAAAATAACATTCTTCCACTGCTCCAGGGACCAATTCTGTAGGTTTTTACTCCACTCTAAACGCTTTGCAACGTTTGTTTTTGAAAGTAGTGGTTTTCTGATTGCAGCCCTCCCTTGAAATCTGGCTTTGTGCAGCTCCCAGCAAAAAGTTTTTGTGGAAACTGGGTTCTTGAGGCGGTCATCAAGCCCTGCAGTAATTTTGGGGGCTGTACTTTAGTGATCCTTTCTAACAATTTGTTGAATTAATTAATTGTCATTTAAACCCGAAGCTATATAAAAATATTGAGGACTTTTGTTGAAGGAAGAGTTACTTCCCCTCGTCCATTAACCGTTCAGTCTTGCAAATTCCGTTTATTTCCTGCTATAGTTTCATACAAATCTTTATTCCTTGATCAATTCCACTTTATAACTGATAATTATTAGGAGACCGGAATTAGATACGAATGATTTCATATCTAATTTCATATCTAACGCACAACTCAGAAAAAAGGAAGGACTAAAAAAAATTACTTAAACAAAGTTATATAATTTCTTTCCCTGTTTCGTTTTCCTTTTCACTGCCCATTCCAAATTTTTTACTTCCTACATTTTGCTATTAACCATTTCTTAATATCCTCACCATTTCCATCTATACATATACAGACATTTTCATACATCGTGGATCCCCGTCGTTCGCCGTTGAGGATTCAGGTGTAAGACCAACTGAATCCCCTGCTCCGGAATTCCCGTGAGTCGCCGAGGATTCCACTGGAATCATACAAGAACCTCTGCGACCCGAAGCTGACCTCTTTGGAATGGTTAATATAGGGCGTAACAAATATCAGAAAATCAAAAAAAAAATGTGTGTAATAGGTGTAAAACAACTTCCTATGAACGAATATGAAAAAAAAAATTCGCGCATGCGAAAGGGGGGTGGGGGAGAGGCCTCGGAAAATTCACATCGGGAAGTTCCGAAAGCGTCTGAGGAGCTGACCCGGGCACCAAAACAAAAAAAAAATAGTGTAATATGTGTAAAACAACTTGCTCTAAACGAATATGACAAAAAAAAATGCGCTCTCGAGAAAGAGGGGTGGGGGAGAGGCCTCGGAATATTTATATCGGGAATTTCCGAAAGCGTCTGAACCGGGCACAAAAACAAAAACAAAAACAGCGTAATAGGTGTAAAACAACTTGCTCTAATCGACTATCATGAAAAAAATGCGCGCTCGCGAAAGGGGGGTGGGGGAGAGGCTTCGGAAATTTCACATCTTCAGTCCACGGCCTTTAAACTAAGAAAAAATAGTGTAATTGGTGTAAAACTACTTGTTCTAAACGAGTATCAAGAACACACACTCACACATGAATCATAAACTCCGTATTTCGCAAAAAAAAAAAATAAAGAGAAGAAATTCTGGAAAAAGTGAAGAAATGTTGGATCTCATTCCTTGGTTAAAGCTATTTTAAACATTAAATTTATGCTTTTCTTTGAAATAGTTCAGATATATGCAATTCTTCTCACTTATTAAGATGCATTTATCAGAAAAAATTATTATTTTGTGTCAATCCTTCCCTAATTATCCTTTATTAATTAGTTTTGGCGTGTATTTTTTTCCCAAATTTATTTTTTCACCTTTACAACACTGTTTAGTAAAGCAATTAATTATCTTTATAATTTGCATATTTGACTTATTAATCAAAATTCTCTAGATGTAATATATACTAAGTAATGCATCCTTCATTTATGTGTTCCGTTCTGTATTATGCATGCATGACTGTTTGTATGTAAGTGTGTTTAACTGTGCACATGAATGTGAATATTAAAGAACATATTTATTTACTATGATTGTTATTTTCAGAACAAATAAATCTTTTGGCTGTTATGTTATTGATGTTATTATTATTGCTAGTTAAAGGGTGGTGACTTGGCTGAATATTTTGAGTCTTGTAGTATGTAGTTGTGTTAGTCAATATTCTGAGTTCAAATCCAACTCATTTCTTTATCATCATTATCGATGGGCCACTCAAAGAGGTATGTATACATTATCATTTTCGTAACATAATTTCTGTAGTATTTCAAGATGTTTCTGACACGTATTTTGATTCACATGGCGGAGATCCAACATTTCTTCACTTTTTCCAGAATTTCTTCTCTTTATTATTTTTTTTTGCGAAATACGGAGTTTATGATTCATGTGTGAGTGTGTGTTCTTGATACTCGTTTAGAACAAGTAGTTTTACACCAATTACACTATTTTTTCTTAGTTTAAAGGCCGTGGACTGAAGATGTGAAATTTCCGAAGCCTCTCCCCCACCCCCCTTTCGCGAGCGCGCATTTTTTTCATGATAGTCGTTTAGAGCAAGTTGTTTTACACCTATTACGCTGTTTTTGTTTTTGTTTTTGTGCCCGGTTCAGACGCTTTCGGAAATTCCCGATATAAATATTCCGAGGCCTCTCCCCCACCCCTCTTTTGCGAGAGCGCATTTTTTTTTTGTCATATTCGTTTAGAGCAAGTTATATTACACTATTTTTTTTTTGTTTTGGTGCCCGGGTCAGCTCCTCAGACGCTTTCAGAACTTCCCGATGTGAATTTTCCGAGGCCTCTCCCCCACCCCCCTTTCGCGTGCGCGAAATTTTTTTTTCATATTCGTTCATAGGAAGTTGTTTTACACCTATTACACACATTTTTTTTTTGATTTTCTGATATTTGTTACGCCCTATATTAAACTAGATAGGTAGGCACAGATATGCTATAGAAATAAACTTTGACGTACGCACCTTGAAGTTTTCCAGTGTTAAAACTTTCTTTGGAAGTTGCACGTCATCTTCAGCAGGTGCTTCGTGTGTGTGTGTGTGTGTGTAGGCAGAGTACGGCCGAATGGTCAAGAAGATCCCTTAACAACCACGAGGTCCCTCGTTCTGTCCTACTGCGTGACACTTTGGGCAAATAACACTTTCTGCAGTGTCCAGTTGACCTGAATGAAATCGGACAGAGGGGAAAGTGCTGAACCCAGGAATTCCAAAGAGGTCAGCTTCGGGTCGCAGAGGTTCTTGTATGATTCCAGAGGAATCCTCGGCGACTCACGGCAATTCCGGAGCAGGGGATTCAGTTGGTCTTACACCTGAATCCTCAACGGCGAACGACGGGGATCCACGATGTATAAAAATGTCTGTTTAGTTATAGATGGAAATGGTGAGGATATTAAGAAATGGTTAATAGCAAAATGTGGGAAATAAAAAAATGGGAATGGGCAGTGAAAAGGAAAACGAAACAGTGAAAGAAATCATATAACTTTGTTTAAGTAATTTTTTTTAGTCCTTCCTTTTTTCTGAGTTGTGCGTTAGATATGAAATTAGATATGAAATCATTCGTATCTAATTCCGGTCTCCTAATAATTATCAGTTATAAAGTGGAATTGATCAAGGAATAAAGATTTGTATGAAACTATAGCAGGAACTAAACGGAATTTGCAAAACTGAACGGTTAATGGACGAGGGGAAGTAACTCTTCCTTCAACAAAAGTCCTGAATATTTTTATATAGCTTCGGGTTTAAATGACAATTAATTCAGCAAATTGTTAGAAAGGATCACAAAAGTACAGCCCCCAAAATTAAATGCAAGAAATTAAACAACAAGTAGCTTCCAAACTACAGAATTTTCTCAAGAAATCCAAGAGAAAAAGATGTTTTATAAACACATTCTACCAGTATACGAAGTTTAAAAGTGTTTAGTTACAAAGAAATTATTTTAAAAATCTGCCAGTCAAAACAAAAAGATCCGATTCCTGGACCATGTTGTGTGTTGTGTTCTTGAGCAAGACACTTTATTTCACGTTGCTGCAGTTCACTCAGCTGTAGAAATGAGTTGTGACGTCACTGGTGCCAAGCTGTATCGGCCTATAGGGACCTCACTTGGCCCTGCCTGAGATTTGGAACCAAATCCACCCGCTTGTTGCTTGTCAAAACAAGCGGTAAATCCTTTGTTCAGGCCAAGGGTAGTATAGAAGAGCCGGGGTCACTCATCCGTGGAAAGAAAGAAAGATGAGGCAAGCAAGACCTCTTGGTCATCCACTGCCTCAGTCTCCATCCCCAAACATCTTGACCTGGTCTTGTGGTGATGATGGCAATCCCTCAAGGTCGAGGATGATGGCCTTCGCGCAAATTTACTGGTGAGTCCATAGGTGACTGATAAGACCAATTCTTGCTTGAAAAGATCGGTCGCAGTGCGAACGTCTAGTGCCGGAAGGGAGAGTCGCACGTGGTTGTTGTTGACGCTCCTTCCGTCGTCGTCTTTTCTCCTCCAGCACTGAAGGCCTTTTCGACTCGAAAGTCGCCGTTCCCTCATGGATGGTGGTTTTCCAGAGTGGTCTGTTTTTTGCCGTTTCCTCCCACTCAGTGAAGTC
Source organism: Octopus sinensis (assembly GCF_006345805.1). Classification (NCBI taxonomy): domain Eukaryota; kingdom Metazoa; phylum Mollusca; class Cephalopoda; order Octopoda; family Octopodidae; genus Octopus; species Octopus sinensis. The sequence goes on from NC_043024.1 coordinate 2,485,724, forward strand.
GATGTCACACTTTTTGAGGTTCGTTTTCAGGGAGTCCTTGTGGCGTTTCTTCTGGCCTCCTTTTGTACGCTTGCTGTCTTTGAGTTGGGAGTAGAAGATCTGTTTGGGAAGTCATTCGTCAGTCATTTACGCATCCGAAACCTGGTCATGTAATGCACATATGACAAAGTCACTGTGCAAGTCATTAGCCATTCTTAATGATGACCAAATGACCCTCATCACTTTGACAGGCAAACATAAAAGAAACAGGAAGCAGAATGAATTACAAATATTATAAAAGAATGCTTTTATTAAAAATCATCATCATCATTGTTCGACCGTGGTCGAGACTTTCATAGACTTTTCAAATGGCTAATAATGTGTGCGCGCGCCACTACTACACACATTGGAAAGCATTGTACAACCAAGTACTAAAGAAGATCTTTCCTCCTCCATGAAACAAAGCTGTTCCCGCTGGACGTCAACCCAGTATTTCTAAGCTACGGACCCAGTGATTTATTGTAAGGTTATCTCCATAGCAGATTGCCTTCACTACGGCTAAGGAGCCCTTTCTACCCCATATTAAAAATACCTTAACCCTTTCGTTATTGTATTTAGTTTTAGATGCTCTGTGTTTCTTTCAATTAATTTTAAATATAAACAAAGAATTCAGTAAAATAACTTAGTTATCATTCAGCTAGTGTTTGGAACATAAATTGTGACTAAGGTTTGGTGGAAGATTTTAATTCAAAACTTATGAAAACAAGACATTTGTACTCAGAGCCAGAGGTAGTTTCAGCTGGGTTGGTATCAAAAGGGTTAAATTAGTCATTTGTTAACCCTTTTGTTACCATATTTCTGTTGAGATGCTCTGTGTTTCTTTCAATTGATTTTAAATATAACAAAGAATTTAGTAAAATAACTAAGTTATCATTCAGCTAGTGTTAGGAACATAAATTGTGACTAAGGTTTCGTGGAAGATTTTAATTCAAAACTTATGAAAATAAGACATTTGTACTCAGAGCCAGAGGTAGTGTCAGCTGGGTTGGTATCAAAAGGGTTAAATTAATCATTTGTTAACCCTTTTGTTACCATATTTCTGTTGAGATGCTCTGTGTTTCTTACAATTACTTTAAAAATAACAAAGAATTTAGTAAAATAACTTAGTTATCATTCAGCTAGTGTTAGGGACATAAATTGTGACTAAGGTTTGGTGGAAGATTTTATTTCAGAACTTATGAAAACAAGACATTTGTACTATAGAGCCAGAGGCAGTTTCAGTCGGGTTGGTAATGAAAGAGTTAAGTTATTTCAACAGGGTGGAGATAGTCATATAGATTGTTGATAGGGTGTTTCCACAGTTAGTCTTTCCCATGTGTATACATATGTGGTTATATAAGATAAATTTTTTTCAAAGAACTAATTTTGATATTAAGTGTTACTCGTTAATATGAATACACAGAATAGTTAATTGATATTTTTAGAGAGATTGATTTCCCACAGATATCTCGGTAACATGGTTGGTGTCTTGTATGAAAGCGTTTGTGTGTAAGTACATAAGTTACATCTTTCAGAGAATGATTTCCCACGAAGAGATGGCCATGAGGCATTTGCTTCGCAACCACATGGTTTGGGGGCAGAGTCCCATTAACAGCACCCTAGGCAATTGCCTTCTGTTCCTAGGCTGACCAATGCCTTGTGGGTAAATTTGTATGAATGTGTTTGACCTCGCTAGCGCTGGGCCCATGTCAAAAGCACCCAGTACACTTTGTAAAGTGGTTGCTATTAGGAAGGGCCTCCAGCAATAGAAACCATGCCAAAGTAGACAGTAGAGCTGGGTGCAATCCCCTGGCTTGCACGTCAAAAACCGTTCAACACATGCCAGCATGGAAAACAGATGTTGAATGAGGATGATGGTCAGTCACATAATTTATTCCTTGCAAGGGTAATGTTTGTGAGCAGTTAGAAGTCTTCTTTGCAAGAATGATTTACCACAGGTGTCACAGCGATATGGTTTCCTTCCAGTATGAATGCATTTGTGTTGACTTAATTCACCATTTTGGGCAAAAGACTTACCACAGATATCACAGTGATAAGGATTCTCTCCTGTATGAATTCGTTTGTGAGTAACCAGTGCACTTCCATCGCAGAACGTTTTACCACAGATATCACAGTGATACGGCTTTTCTCCTGTATGAATTCGTTTGTGTCTAGTCAAACCAAAACTTGCAGAGAAAGATTTACCACAAATGTCACAGTGATATGGTTTCTCTCCTGAGTGAATCCGTTTGTGAATAGTCAGGGTACTTCCCCCTGAGAATGATTTCCCACAGATATCACAGTGATACGGTTTTTCTCCGGTATGAACACGTTTGTGCTTAATTACGATGCTACTTTCAGAGAATGATTTTCCACAGATATCACAGCTGTACAATCTCTCACCTGTGTGGGTGAGTTTGTGTCGAGTCAAGTGAAACCTGCGTGAGAACAACATACCACAGATATCACAGTGATATTTTTTCTCTCCTGTGTGAATAAACATGTGTGTAGATAAGGTACCTCTCTGAGAGAATGATTTACCACAGACATCACATTGATATGGCTTCTCACCTGTATGGAATCGTTTGTGAGCAGTTAAGCTACCTGCATCTGAGAAAGACTTGTCACAGATATCACACTGATATGGTTTGTCTCCCGTATGAATACGTTTGTGTCGAGTTAAGCTACTGTCAACAGAGAATAATCTACCACAGATATCACAGCGATATGGCTTCTCTCCAGTATGAATATATTTGTGTGTAGTTAAAGTACTTGCTCTAGAGAATGATTTCCCACAGATATCGCAGTGATGGGGTTTGTCTCCTGTATGGATACGTTTGTGGGTAGCAAGGTTACCTCCACGAGAGAAAGTCTTTTTACATACATCACACTGGTGTAACGGCTTTGCCATCTCTTGACCGAAAATATAAATCAGTTCTTAAACTTTCTCAGCTAGATATTTTCATAAGATATTTAACATCACCTCTGGTAGGCTGCGTGCTGGCAGAAACGTTAGCACACCGGGTGAAATGCTTGGCGGTATTTCGTTTGCCGTTACGTTCTGAGTTCAAATTCCACCAAGGTCGACTTTGCCTTTCATCCTTTTGGGGTCGATTATATAAGTACCAGTTACACACTGGGGTCGATGTAATCGACTTAATCCGTTTGTCTGTCCTTGTTTCTCCTCTCTGTGTTTAGCCCCTTGTGAGTAGTAAAGAAGTAGGTATTTCGTCTACCACTATGTTCTGAGTTCAAATTCCACCAAGGTCGACTTTGCCTTTCATCCTCTCGGGGTCGATAAATAAAGTACGAGTTTCACACTGGGGTAGATATAATCAACTTAATCCCTTTGTCATGCCTTACTTGTCCCCTCTATGTTTAGCACCCTAGTGGGCAATAAAGAAATATATATTTCCATCAACTGTAATCATTGTCAATATCTGAGGGGACTGCCAATTCCTTTGCAATCCAGGTTTAATTAGAATACAGGATTGGTTTTCTTGCACCCATTTCAGGCAGTAAAGTACAGAAATGCTGCTAATAATCACACACCCAAAGAAAATCTTTTACAATTCTATAATCGATTTATATAAACAGGGTAATATTTCTTCTGTGTAGCATCTTAGTTTCATCTTAAAGAATATATCATATATATTCAAGATGTGTTCGATGTAAAATCTTCATTTATGCTAAATATCCTCTCTGACACTCTGAAATGAAAAAGAAATAATATGAGATATAGAATATACTTGAAAAGTAAAGATTAAATAATGAAAATTTTATTACATTTTTATACTGATAAACTGGAGATATAAACCTTTAGCTGGCCAAATAAACGTTAACACGTCAGTCTGACAAACAAACAAGGAGATTATAAGGTAGCCATGGGATGTGCTAAAAATAATAGCTAAATAGCTCTTAAATCATGCAGCAATTTAAAAAATTTTGTTTTGGTTTTTGCACAATCCTATGAATTACAAATTCGCAAGAGTTTTCTAAAAATTCCCAAAAAGTTTTGAACCAACGAAGAAGGTATAATTTACATCTGCTGTTTATTTGTTGAGCGAAGCGGTCTTCGTCCCAGAGCTCGCAAGATGGAAGAAGTCGGAAACGTGGTCCTTTGCTATTCGTAAGACCCGCAGAAGGGAAAGCAGGTCAGCCCCCCCCGACACCGAGAGCATCGAATGATGGATGAATCCGCATCCAGGTTCGGCGGTTGCGTAGGAAGTCGGGGGACAAGAAACAGGAAGAAAGAGTGAAAGAAAGTTGGGGCGAAAGAGTACAACAGGGGTCGCCACAACCCTCTGCTGGAGCATCGTGGAGCGTTAGGTGTTTTCGCTCAATAAACACACACAACGCCCAGTCTGGGAATCGAAACCGCGATCCTCCCACCGCGAGTCCACTGCCCTAACCACTGGGCTATTGCGCCTCCACTTACATCTGTTTTATATGAAATACCAGAAGTTATTGTGTTAAAAAGAGCAAGGACTAACGTTTACTTTGAAACGGTTGATGATGATGATTATCGTAAAAAACACCCACTACACTCGCGGAGTGGTTGGCGTTAGGAAGGGCATCCAGCCGTAGAAACACTGCCAAATCTGACTGGGCCTGATGAAGCCTTCCGGCTTCACAGACCCCAGTTAAACCGTCCAACCCATGCTAGCATGGAAAACGGACGCTAAATGATGATGATGATGATGATGATATATATATTTACTACCCACAAAGGGATAAACATAGAGGGGACAAACAAGGACAGACATAGGGATTAAGTCGATTACATTGACCCCAGTGCATAACTGGTACTTAATTTATCGACCCTGAAAGATGAAAGGCAAAGTCGACCACAGTGGAATGTGAACTCATAACGTAAGGACACATGCATTTCGCCCGTCGTGCAAATGTTGCAGCCTGCTCGCCACCTTCATATATATATATATATATTTGCGTATATATATACATATATATATATATATATATATATATATATATATATATATATTGTGTATATATATACATATACATATATATATATATATATATATCATCATCATCATCATCATCATCACCGTTTAACGTCCGTTCTCCATGCTAGCATGGGTTGGATGGTTCGACCGGGGATCTGGGAAGCCAGTAGGCTGTACCAGGCTGCAGTCTTATCTGGCAACGTTTCTACAGCTGGATGCCCTTCCTAACGCCAACCACTCCATGAGTGTAGTGGGTGCTTTTTACGTGCCACCTGCACAGGTGCCAGGTGAGGCTGGCAACGGCCACGGCCGGATTGGTGTATTTTACGTGCCACCGGCACGGAAGCCACTCGAAACGGCGCTGGCATCGGCCACGAGTCGGATAGTGCTTTTTACGTACCACCAGACCAGGGATCCTGGCTGGTTCAATTCGATTTCGATTTCGCTTGCCCCAACATGTCTTCGCAAGCAAAGGAGGGTTGGCATGGGTGCCTGTCGTCGGATGAGGTTCTATATCGACTTCGCTTGCCTCAACAGGTCTTTGTGTCCAAGGGAGGAAAGGCATTCATAAGTGGGCTGGGCTCACTTGTCCTGCCTGGTCTTCTCACGTACAGCATATTTCCATAGGTCTCGGTCGCTGGTTATTTCCTCAGTGAGGCCTAAAGTTCAAAGGTCGTGCTTTACTACCTCGTCCCAGGTATTCCTGGGTCTACCTCTTCCACGGGTTCCCTCAACTGCTAGGGATTGGCACTTTCTCACACACCTATCTTCATCCATTCTCGCCACATGTCCATACCAGCGCAATCGTCTCTCTTGCACACCACAACTGATGCTTCTTAGGTACAACATTTCTCTCAAGGTACTAACGCTCTGTCGAGTATGTACACTGACGTTACACATCCATCGGAGCATAGTGGCTTCATTCCTCACAAGCTTACGCATGTCTTCAGCAGTCACGGCCCATGTTTCACTGCCATGTAGCATGGCTGTTCGTACACATGCATCATACAGTCTGCCTTTTACTCTGAGCGAGAGGCCTTTAGTCACCAGCAGAGGTAAGAGCTCCCTAAACTTTGCCCAGGCTATTCTTATTCTAGCAGTTACACTTTCAGGGCACCCACCCCAACTCCTGACTTGGTCACCTAGATAACGGAAGCTATCAACTACTTCTAGTTTTTCCCGCTGGAAAGTGACGGAAGTTGTTTTCTGCAGATTTTCGGAGGTTAATGCTCCCAAGCATCTGCCACATACAAAAACTATCTTCCCAGTTAGCCTACCTTTGACATTGCTGCACCCCTTATGTGTCCATAGCTTACACTGGGTACATCTTATAGAGTTTCTACCTACACCTTTTCTACAGATCGAGCAGGGCCATCTTCCTGAAGACATTTGTGGATTGTCTACCTTCCTACTTATTAGTACTTTGGTTTTAGCTAGGTTGACTCTAAGGCCCCTCGATTCTAAACCCTCCTTCCACACCTGGAACTTCTCCTCCAGTTCTGATAGTGACTCAGCAATTAGAGCAAGGTCGTCAGCATAGAGGAGCTCCCAGGGGCAACCTGTCTTGAATTCCTCCGTAATTGCCTGGAGGACTATGATAAATAGGAGGGGGCTGAGTACTGAACCCTGGTGGACCCCAACCTCTACTTTGGTTATATCCAACACTGCCAGATGTTTTGAGCATCTCTGCAGTAATTCCTGATGGGCCTGGGGCTTTCCCTGTCTTCATGCTTCTAATTGCCTTAGCTACCACGGAACTATCAACTCGGATAGCTGGTCCCTCTGTTGGGTCAACATTCGGCAGACTCTCTTTATCCCATTCATTTTCTTGTCAACGAAAGCCAGGTACAGGGGCTTATCTTTGGCTAGGTATTTCTCCTGCAGCTGCCTTACCAGGAATATAGCATCAGTGGTACTTTTCCCTGGCGCGAACCCAAACTGCATCTCATTTAAACTAACTCTCTCTCTAATTAGGTGGGCTATGACCCTCTCCATTACCTTCATTACCTGATCCAACAGCTTGATACCTCTGTAATTATTTGTATCTAGGGCATCACCTTTACCTTTGTAGCAGTTGACTAGTATGCTGCTACACCAGTCATTGGGTATGACTCCTTCAGGTATCACCTGGTTGACTATACGGGTGACTAGGTTATATCCAACACTGCCAGATGTTTTGAGCATCTCTGCAGTAATTCCTGATGGGCCTGGGGCTTTCCCTGTCTTCATGCTTCTAATTGCCTTAGCTACCACGGAACTATCAACTCGGATAGCTGGTCCCTCTGTTGGGTCAACATTCGGCAGACTCTCTTTATCCCATTCATTTTCTTTATTCAGCAACCTTTCATAGTGGCATCTCCAAACCTCTCTCTTTGCATCCTCATTTAGCGCAAGTGAACCATCATCCATGCGAACACACTTCTCTCCTACCACATCACGATTCTCTCTCACACACTGTCTTGCAACATGAAATACCTCAAGTCTTTCATCCTCATGGCTCACAACATTGGCAAATTTTTTCTTATCTGCTTCCCCTCTGGCTAAATAAACATGTCTCCTAGCTTCCCTTCTGGCTGTCTGATACAATTCCCTGCTACCACCGTTCTTCCAGTCCCTCCAAGCCTGTTTCTTTTGTCTAATAGCCCTGTCCACCACATTGTTCCACCACCACGTTACTCTGGGTCGAGACGGGACTTTGCTCCATCCACAGATCTGGTCAGTGGCTGTCAGCAGATTGTCCCGTAGAAATCTCCAGTTGTCTTCCACATTAAGTGAAGCTATATCCCCTTCTATTTCGTCAAAGGCTTCGAGTAGTATGTCTCTAAATCTCTGTCCATTTGCAGGATCTTTAAGCTTCCAGACCCTTCTCCTATAAGCTGGTCTTCTGGGCAATATATATATATATTGGTAAAACGGTAAGATAACAAAAGAAAGGAAGAAAGAGACCTCAATATTATGTAAATAGAGGAAATTTTTATCTATAAAATAATATGTTACATTACTCAATAGTCAAGATAAAACTCTGAGTTTCAGATGCCGAAGTGGAAATCCACAACACCATCTCTTCGGTTATCTGGCTATCTGAAAAAACGCTATGAAAAAATACCGTTATATAAAGGGAAATTACTGTATTATAATTCTGCGCGCGAAAACCCACGTGCGTACTTATACGTCACTATGGAAACGTACACATCTTCACTCACATTTTTCGCCAAATATATACGCATATATATACAACCTCACACACACACATGCGTACCGTAAAAGTTCATACATACGTCTATATACGCACAAACACAAGAAAAACCATGGTTAAAGGTAACAGAAAAAAATATAATAAGGAAGTATACAAAGCATAAAAACCACGTTCATATACGGACAGGCCCCTATGCACTCATACACACACACACGCCCATATATGTACATACCCGCACATATTTATATACGCATACATACACACGCATATACAAAAAATGAATATATATATGCCCCCCCCCCCACAAAAAAATGGAAAAATACTAAGTAAAAACGTCTATATATATATATGTGCATTCTTATGCCCGCACACACATATATATACATGTATAGACATATATATGCACATACACACACACAAAGTTGGCGATTACAAAGGAATTTCACAAGAATCATATATATAGTGGAAGCCGCTTATTGTGATCATTTCCCTACAGCATTGGCCGACACCTAACAGATGACGTTAAACAAATATAAAGTCTGAACCAATTAATTTTGATAACAATAAGCGGCTGATAACATTATCCGTTATTCCGATTGACCGCCACTCCATTCCTGCCCAGCCTACATCAATACACAACAAACTAGGGCATTTCTATAAATCGCAGTATTTGCTATACAACGTCTTCAATCAGATCGTATTCCTCTCCAATATATATACATATATATATAATAACTTACCCCTGATGCTTAATAAATAAATAAATATTTATTTACTTTCGATTTCGTCTCCAAAGAATTGAGGAAACGTGACAGGCCGGAAGTAAGGTGCGTCATGTGACTTAGACTCTTTAATATATGAAACCACAAAGAGTGCTGCTGACACAAAAGTGAAACTAAGAAGGAAGGGGGAACGTAATATTGTTGTTGACTATCACCATGGTTACTGTCTAAGCGGAAGGCGCATGGCTCGGTGGTTAGCGCATCGGGCTATCAATCGCGAGTTAGTGAGTTCGATTCCCTGGATCTTTTCGTTTTGACTGGCAGATTTTTAAAATAATTTCTTTGTAACTAAACACTTTTAAACTTAAGTACCAGTTACGCACTGGGGTCGATGTAATCAACTTAATCCCTTTGTCTGTCCTTGTCTGTTCCCTCCTATCTTTTCGGTTTGAACAGCAGTTTTTAACATAATTTCTAGGTAACTAAACACTTTTAAACTTCGTGTAATGGTAGAATTTGTTACATAAAACATCTTTTTCTCTTGGCTTTCTTGAGAAAATTCTGTAGTTTGTAAGCTACAATTATTGTTGTTGATAAACTACGGCAGATATTGTTATCACCTCAATAGACGTCATTGATTGGTTGAAATTGCCGAAATGCAAGAGATTAAACAACAAATAGCTTACAAGCTACAGAATTTTCTCAAGAAATCCAAGAGAAAAAGATGTTTTATAAATACATTCTACCAGTATACGAAGTTTAAAGAATAAGTCCTTGGGTCGATTTGATCGACTAAAGGCGGTGCTCCAGCATGGCCACAGTCACATGACTGAAACAAGTAAAAGAGTAAAGAGAGATAGATAGATAAACAGGTAGATAGATAGGTCGGTAGATAGATAGGTATGTAGGTAGGCAGATAGATAAATAGACAGACAGATAAGATAGATAGATAGATAGATAGATAGAGAGAGAGAGAGAGAGAGAGAGACAGACAGACAGACAGACAGATAGATGGATAGACAGATAGAAGCAGTTCTTCCTTCGAAAAGGACGATTCTTTTCTTCAGCTTTAAAGCTTCCAACATGAATGTTGGTGGTGGTGGCCATGTTTATAGCAGTAAGGGTTGTCTTTACTTGTTTGTATCTTCTAAGGCCAGACTGGCAGGTTTCTGTGTGCGTTCAAGCGGAACAACTTCCTTTTCAGACAGATAGATAGACAAATAGATAGATAGGGTACTACTTGGGAACAGTGGTCCCGGTGCGCGCACTCACGCTGGCTAGTCGTGACTAGTCGATACTACGACTAGCTAGCAAAGTAAATACTACACAAAATATTTCTTTTTACACAAAGTAAATAATTTTTGTTGAAGATATAGAGCTAATCCCATGAGGGCGAAGCTACCCAGAGAGGAGTTTGACGGAGATGATAGAGGAACTGTGGTGCAAGACGAAAGGTTTGATAGATTTGTGGATACATTCGGTGGATCGGTAAGTCTGGTGGACAGGATATAGTTGCGTGATGCTCCGCCATCAGCAGGGAGTATTAAGAACTAACAAGAATGGTGATATAAATAGTATAAAAAAAAAAGATGACGGGGATGTGAACATTTTGGTCAAAAAATTGGGAAAAACCGTAAAAAAAAAAATGTAATCACTCGACTTCAAGTTCGAGTGGTCGTTGCGCTCCATTTTCATCATTCTTTCATAATTTCATTCGTTTCTTTTCTTTTTCTTCTTTACTCAATTTCGTTTTTGTAATTTTTAGTTCCCCGTGTTTGTTTTGTATTGTCTTTTTGTATTGTAAGGCACTTTTATGTAGCCTGTATGGGTAATAAAAAATGAGGTCAGTTGGTGATGAAATTTGCTCGAGTTAGTCAATTGTGACCACGGTGTGATTGAGAAAGGTTGTCTTTTTTGAGACTGTTGAGTATATTGTTATTTTTACTGTTAAAATTTGTTGTTGAAGCGATCGTGCGTGATTTTGTTTGGAGTTGTTGTTTTTTGCTATTTTCTCTCTAAAACGCAAAAACACAAAGTAAGAATCGACTAGTCATGACTAGCTAGCGCGGATGCACGAGTGCGCGCACCGGATTCACTCTTCTCAAGTAGTACCGATAGAAAGACAGACAGAGATAGATAGACATATATAGATAAATAGACAGACGAATAGATGGATAAACGGATGGATGGATGGATAGATAGACAGGCACAGATATGCTATAGAAATAAACTTTGACGTACGCACCTTGAAGTTTTCCAGTGTTAAAACTTTCTTTGGAAGTTGCACGTCATCTTCAGCAGGTGCTTCGTGTGTGTGTAGGCAGAGTACGGCCGAATGGTCAAGAAGATTCCTTAACAACCACGAGGTCCCTCGTTCTGTCCTACTGCGAGACACTTTGGGCAAATAACACTTTCTGCAGTGTCCAGTTGACCTGAATGAAATCGGACAGAGGGGAAAGTGCTGAACCCAGGAATTCCAAAGAGGTCAGCTTCGGGTCGCAGAGGTTCTTGTATGATTCCAGCGGAATCCTCGAAGACTAACGGGAATTCCGGAGCAGGGGATTCAGTTGGTCTTACACCTGAATCCTCATCGGCGAACGACGGGGATCCACGATGTATGAAAATGTCTGTTTAGGTAGAGACGGAAATGGTGAGGATATTAAGAAATGGTTAATAGCAAAATGTGGGAAAGAAAAAAATTGGAATGGGCAGTGAAAAGGAAAACGAAACAGTGAAAGAAATTATATAACTTTGTTTAAGTAATTTTTTTTAGTCCTTCCTTTTTTCTGAGTTGTGCGTTAGATATGAAATTAAATATGAAATCATTCGTATCTAATTCCGGTCTCCTAATAATTATCAGTTATAAAGTGGATTTGATCAAGGAATAAAGATTTGTATGAAACTATAGCAGGAAATAAACGGAATTTGCAAGACTGAACGGTTAATGGACGAGGGGAAGTAACTCTTCCTTCAACAAAAGTCCTCAATATTTTTATATAGCTTCGGGTTTAAATGACAATTAATTAATTCAACAAATTGTTAGAAAGGATCACAAAAAGTACAGCCCCAAAATTACTGCAGGGCTTAATGCCCGCCTCCAGAACCCAGTTTCCACAAAACCTTTTTGCTGGGAGCTGCACAAAGCCAGATTTCAAGGGAGGGCTGCAATCAGAAAACCACTACTTTGAAAAACAAACGTTGCAAAGCGTTTAGAGTGGAGTAAAAACCTACAGAAATGATCCCTAGAGCAGTGGAAGAATGTTATTTTCTAGGAGGAGTCATCCATTACCTTATTTCCGACCACCGGCCGAGTATACGTGTGAAGAGAGCCAAAAGAACCATTTGACCCAGACTGCCTTCTTCCAACTGTTAAACAGGGAGGAGGATCTGTAATGATCTGGGGAGCTATATCTTGGATATCTGCCAGCCCAATGGTTTTCCTTCATGGCAGAATTAATAGTCAAGACTATTTAAGCATTTTATCTGATCAAATTCATCCTATGGTAGGGGAACTGTTTCCAGAGGGAAACGCCAGCTTTCAGGATGATAATGTACCAATTCACACAGCTAAAGTCGTCACTGAATGGCACGAGGAACATTCATCAACCGTTTCAAAGTAAACATTAGTCCTTGCTCTTTTGAACACAATAACTTCTGGTATTTCATATACAGCAGATCTTTCCTTCTCCTATGTTTCCGACAAAGAGCTCCGCTCGAAACGTGAAACCCTCCTTCTTTTCTGAGCGTCAAATAATACTATATTTGTTCCACGTCTTCGCGTTGTTGTGCTTTTTTTATGCTTTCTTGTTTGGATTAACTATATATATATATATATATATATATATATATATTTAACCGATCGTGGCCACTGCGAGACTCCCCTTGCACCTGTGCTAGTGGCATTTAAAAAACACCCACTACACTTGCGGAGTGGTTGGCGTTAGGAAGGGAAACCAGCTGTAGAAACACTGCCAGATCAGACTGGGCCTGGTGCAGCCTCCTGGCTTCCCAGACCCCGTTCGAACCGTCCAACCCGTGCTAGCACGGAAAACGGATATTAGACGATGATCATGATGATGATATATATACAAATTAAAATCCAGGAAACAGAGAAGTAGCATTAATATAGTTTATTCACTGCAAAAATTCAACATGTACACTTACAGCTGTTTCGATTTTGCTCAAAAGAAATTCCAATAATTAAAACATTTAATTGGGCAAAATCTCATCAGAAATTAAATTAAAGAAAAGACTATTGTCTATAAATTATACAACGTAGAGAAAAAAGAAGAGCTAACAATTCTAGTCTGTTATATATTTTGAATATTGTTATCACTAGCGATATCAAGATATAACTTTGTATTTTGCATTTTATGTGTAGATGTATATAGATAGATATACATGTAATATGTACACATATATACATGCACTAGCACTATGACCCGGCAACGACGGGTCTTTAATGCTAGTTGGTAAATAAATGGTAGATAGTGAGTTATATTTCTCACTATAATTATTTTATAATGTATCGATTTAATTATTTTCTAATTTATCTATATCAGTTCAATCAATTTCTTTAACAAAGTTATAAATGTGATCACGTTGTTCTCTCATTCATATGATACTATTTTTACTATAACTCACTAATCTAACATTTATTTAATGCGGTTTCGATTCTCAGACCGGGCGTTGTGTGTGTTTATTGAGCGAAAACACCTAAAGCTCCACGAGGCTCCGGCAGGGGGTGGTGGCGATCTCTGCTGTACTCTTTCTTCCTGCTTCTTGAGTAATGCTGCTATGGACTGGCATCCTGTCCAGCTGGTGGTGTAACACATATCCCACAGAAACCGGGCCCATGAGCCTGGCTAGATTTGTAAAGGGCGCATAAATAAATAAAAATAATAAATATACTGGCATTTAATAAAACTGTGTAAGAGAATAATTTACCACAACTCAATTGCAAGAAGCACTTCCATCAAGTTAAGCTATTTATTCGAGAGAATGATTTAATAGAGGTGCAGGAGTGGCTGTGTGGTAAGTAGCTTGCTAACCAACCACATGCTTCCGGGTTCAGTCACACTGAGTGGCATCTTGGGCAAGTGTCTTCTGCTGTAGCCCCGGGCTGACCAAAGCCTTGTGAGTGGATTTGGTAGACGGAAACTGAAATAAACCTGTCGTATATATGTGTCTGTGTTTGTCCTCCTAGCATTGCTTGACAACCAATGCTGGTGTGTTTACGTCCCCATCATTTAGCGGTTCGGCAAAAGAAACCGATAGAATAAGTATTGGGCTTACAAAGAATAAGTCCTGCGGTCGATTTGCTCGACTAAAGGTGGTGCTCCAGCATGGCCGCAGTCAAATGACTGAAACAAGTAAAAGTGAGAGAGAGAGAGAGAGTAATAGAATTATCACAGTGTTATGGTTTCTTTCCTGCGTGGATATGTTTGTGAGTAATTAAGTTACATTTTTGAGAGAAAGACTTTTCACATACATCACAGTGATAAGGCTTCTCTCCAGTGTGAATGTGTTTGTGAGAAATTAAGGTATGGTTCTGAGAGAAGGATTTACCACATATCACACACGTATGGCGTCTCTCCTGTGTGAACACGTTTGTGTTTGATTAAGACATCGCTCTGTGAAAAAGACTTTCCACAGATATCGCAGTGATATGGCCTCCCTTCTGTATGAATAAGTTTGTGTTTAGCTAAGTGATGATTTAAAGAGAATGATTTACCACAGATATCACAGTGATACGGCTTCTCTTTACTATGAATGTGTTTATGAGGATTTAAGTCACCAGCGAATGACTTTCCACAGGTATCACAGTAGAATGGTTTCTCTCCAGTATGGAAGGGTTTGTGTTTAGTTAAATGTTGATTTTGTGAGAATGATTTACCACAAATATCAGTTTTATGGTTTTTCTTCTGTATGAATACGCATGTGTGTAGTCAACACAAAATTCTGAGAGAATGATTTACCACAGATATAGCAGTGATAAGGTTTCTCTCCAGTGTGAATGTATTTGTGAGTAGTGAGGTTTTGATTCTGAGAGAATGATTCTCCACAGATATCACACTAAGTTTTCTCTCCTGTGTGAATGTATTTGTGTTTAGTTAGGTTTTGATCCTGAGAGACTGATTTACCACAGATATCACACTGATAAGGTTTCTCTCCTGTGTGAATGTATTTGTGAGTAGTTAAGTGGGGATTCTGAGAGAATGATTTACCACATATATCACAATGATAAGGTTTCTCTCCTGTGTGAATGTATTTGTGTTTAGTTAAGTGGTGATTCTGAGAGAATGATTTACCACAGATATCACAATGATAAGGTTTCTCTCCTGTATGAATGTATTTGTGTTTAGTTAAGTGCTGATTATGAGAGAATGATTTACCACATATATCACAATGATAAGGTTTCTCTCCTGTGTGAATGTATTTGTGTTTAGTTAAGTTTTGATTTTGAGAGAATGATTTACCACAGATATCACAATGATAAGGTTTCTCTCCTGTATGAATACGTTTGTGTTTAGCTAAGTGATGATTTAAAGAGAATGATTTACCACAGATATCACACTGATATGGTTTCTCTCCTGTGTGAATGTATTTGTGAGCAGTTAAGTGGTGATTTTGAGAGAATGATTTACCACAGATATCACAGTGATAAGGTTTCTCTCCTGTGTGAATGTATTTGTGAGTAGTTAAGTGGTGATTTTGAGAGAATGATTCTCCACAGGTATCACAATGATATGGTTTCTCTCCTGTATGAATACGTTTGTGAGTGGTTAGGTCACTATTTCCAGGGAATGATTTACCACAGATATCACAATGATATGGTTTCTCTCCCGTATGAATACGTTTGTGTTTACTCAAGTAGGAACTTTGAGAAAAAGATTTACCGCAAATATTACAGAGATAGGGTTTCTCACCTGTATGAATGCGCTTATGAGTAATTAAATGATGATTCTGAGAGAATGATTTACCACAGATATCACAATGATACGGTTTCTCTCCTGTGTGAATGTATTTGTGAGCAGTTAAGTGGTGATTTTGAGAGAATGATTTACCACAGATATCACACTGATATGGTTTCTCTCCTGTATGAATACGTTTGTGAGTGGTTAGGTCGCTATTTCTAGAGTATGATTTACCACAGATATCACACTGATATGGTTTCTCTCCTGTATGAATACGTTTGTGAGTGGTTAGGTCGCTATTTCCAGAGAATGATTTACCACAGATATCGCAATGATGTGACTTAACCACAATGTGGATGCATTTGTGAATAGCTAAGCTATGATTCTGAGAGAATGATTTACCACAGGTGTTACAGCGATACGGCTCGACACCTGCGTGAATGTGTTTATGTGTGGTCAAACGAACCTTTTCAGAGAATGATTTACCACAGATGTCACAGCGATAGAGATCCTCTCCTGCATGGAAACATTTGTGAATCGTCTGTTCATCTTTGAGAAAGAAGGACTTGTTGCAGACATCACAGTGAAATGATGTTTTCCCTTCTTCTTCTGTTTCATCTTCAGTAAAATCAATCCTTAACGACTGTGTATTACAATTAACCTCGTTATCACGTAATTCATTTTCCATTTTTTTTCTCCTCTCACCACAAAGTCCAAATGTTTTTCTTTTTTTTCTTCTTTTTTTTTATATTCTATTCCCCAGTTATTTCTGTTGCTTGAAATGCTTAGCGGTATTTCGTCTGTCTTTTTGTTCTGAGTTCAAATTCCACCGAGGTCAACTTTGCCTTTCATCCTTTCAGGGTCAATAAATAACGTACCAGTTCCACACTGGGGTTGATATAATCAACTTAATCCCTTTGTCTGTCCTTGTTTGTCCCCTCTATGTTTAGCCCCCTAGTGGGCAATAAAGAAATATATATTTCCATCAACTGTAATCATTGTCAATACCTGAGGTGGCTGCCAATTCCTTTGTCAATCCAGGTTTAATCAGAATACATGATTGGTTTTCTTGCACCCATTCCATGCAGTAAAGTACAGAAATGCTGTTAATAATCACACACCCAAAGAAAATCTTTTACAATTCTATAATCGATTTATATAAACAGGGTTATATTTCTTCTGTGTAGCATCTTAGTTTCATCTTAAAGAATATATCATATATATTGATGATGTGTTCGATGTAAAATCTTCTATTATGCTAAATATCCTCTCTGATACTCTGAAATAAAAAAGAAATAATATGAGATATAGAATATACTTGAAAAGTAAAGATTAAATAATGAAAATTTTATTACGTTTTTATACTGATAAACTGGAGATATAAACGTTTAGCTGGCCAAATAAATGTTAACACGTCAGTCTGACAAACAAACAAGGAGATTATAAGGTAGTCGTGGGATGTGCTAAAAATAATAGCTAAATAGCTCTTAAATCACGCAGCAATTTTTAAAATTTCGTTTAGGTTTTTGCACAATCCTATGAATTACAAATTCGCAAGAGTTTTCTAAAAATTCCCAAAAGTTTTGAACCAACAAAGAATTTATAATTTACATCTGCTGTTTGTTTGTTGAGCGAAGCGGTCTTCGTCCCAGAGCTCGCAAGAGGGAAGAAGTCGGAAACGTGGTCCTTTGCTATTCGTAAGACCTGCAGAAGAGAAAGCAGGTCAGCCCCCCTCCCCACCCGACACCGAGAGCATCGACAGATAAATGAATGGGCATCCAGGCTCGGCGGTTGCGTAGGAAGTCGGGGGACAAGAAACAGGAAGAAAGAGTGAGAGAAAGTTGGGGCGAAAGAGTACAACAGGGGTCACCACAACCCTCTGCTGGAGCATCGTGGAGCATTAGGTGTTTTCCCTCAATAAACACACACAACACCCAGTCCGGGAATCAAAACCGCAATCCTCCGAACGCGAGTCCGCTGCCCTAACCACTGGGCCATTGCGCCTCCAATTACATCTGTTTTATATGAAATACCAGAAGTTATCGTGTTAAAAAGAGCAAGGACTAACGTTTACTTTGAAACGGTTGATGATGATGATGATGATATATATATATATATATATATATTTACTACCCACAAAGGGATAAACATAGAGGGGACAAACAAGGACAGACATAGGGATTAAGTCGATTACATTGACCCCAGTGCATAACTGGTACTTAATTTATCGACCCTGAAAGTTGAAAGGCAAAGTTGACCACAGTGGAGTGTGAACTCATAACGTAAAGACACATGCATTTCGCCTGTCATGCTAATGTTGCTGCCAGCTCGCCACCTTCATATATATATATATATATTTGCGTATATATATATATATATATATATATGTATATATCATCATCATCATCATCGTTTAACGTCCGTTCTCCATGCTAGCATGGGTTGGATGGTTCGACCGGGGATCTGGGAAGCCAGAAGGCTGTACCAGGCTGCAGTCTTATCTGGCAATGTTTCTACAGCTGGATGCCCTTCCTAACGCCAACCACTCCGTGAGCGTAGTGGGTGCTTTTTACGTGCCACCTGCATGGGTGCCAGGCGAGGCTGGCAACGGCCATGGTCGGATTGGTGTATTTTACGTGCCAAGGCACGGGAGCCAGTCAAGGTGGCGCTGGCATCGGCCACGAGTCGGATAGTGCTTTTTACGTACCACCAGACCAGGGATCCTGGCTTCGCTTGCCTCAACAGGTCTTTGTGTCCAAGGGAGGAAAGGCATTCATAAGTGGGCTGGGCTCACTTGTCCTGCCTGGTCTTCTCACGTACAGCATATTTCCATAGGTCTCGGTCGCTGGTCATTTCCTCAGTGAGGCCTAAAGTTCGAAGGTCGTGCTTCACCACCTCCTCCCAGGTTTTCCTGGGTCTACCTCTTCCACGGGTTCCCTCAACTGCTAGGGATTGGTACTTTCTCACACACCTATCTTCATCCATTCTCGCCACATGTCCATACCAGTGCAATCGTCTCTCTTGCACACCACAACTGATGCTTCTTAGGTACAACATTTCTCTCAAGGTACTAACGCTCTGTCGAGCATGTACACTGACGTTACACATCCATCGGAGCATACTGGCTTCATTCCTCACAAGCTTACGCATGTCTTCAGCAGTCACGGCCCATGTTTCACTACCATGTAGCATGGCTGTTCGTACACATGCATCATACAGTCTGCCTTTTACTCTGAGCGAGAGGCCTTTAGTCACCAGCAGAGGTAAGAGCTCCCTAGACTTTGCCCAGGCTATTCTTATTCTAGCAGTTACACTTTCAGCGCACCCATCCCCACTACTGACTTGGTCACCTAGATAACGGAAGCTATCAACTACTTCTAGTTTTTCCCGCTATGATAAATAGGAGGGGGCTGAGTACTGAACCCTGGTGGACCCCAACCTCTACTTTGAATTCTTCTGTGTATATGTTACCAACCCTAACCTTACTTACGGCATCTCTGTACATGGCTTGCACAGCCCTCACCAGCCATTCATCTATCCCTAGTTTCCTCATTGATTACCAGATAAGGGATCGGGGGACCCTATCAAAGGCTTTCTCCATGTCAACGAAAGCCAGGTACAGGGGCTTATCTTTGGCTAGGTATTTCTCCTGCAGCTGCCTTACCAGGAATATAGCATCAGTGGTACTTTTCCCTGGCACGAACCCAAACTGCATCTCATCTAAACTAACTCTCTCTCTAATTAGGTGGGCTATGACCCTCTCCGTAACCTTCATTACCTGATCCAACAGCTTGATACCTCTGTAATTATTTGTATCTAGGGCATCACCTTTACCTTTGTAGCAGTTGACTAGTATGCTGCTACACCAGTTATTGGGTATGACTCCTTCATGTATCACCTGGTTGACTATACGGGTGACTAGGTTATATCCGACACTGCCAGATGTTTTGAGCATCTCTGCAGTAATTCCTGATGGGCCTGGGGCTTTCCCTGTCTTCATGCTTCTAATTGCCTTAGCTACCACGGAACTATCAACTCGGATAGCTGGTCCCTCTGTTGGGTCAACATTCGGCAGACTCTCTTTATCCCATTCATTTTCTTTATTCAGCAACCTTTCATAGTGGCATCTCCAAACCTCTCTCTTTGCATCCTCATTTAGTGCAAGTGAACCATCATCCATGCGAACACACTTCTCTCCTACCACATCACGATTCTCTCCCACACACTGTCTTGCAACACGAAATACCTCAAGTCTTTCATCTTCACGGCTCACAACATTGGCAAATTTTTTCTTATCCGCTTCCCCTCTGGCTAAATAAACATGTCTCCTAGCTTCCCTTCTGGCTGTCTGATACAATTCCCTGCTACCACCGTTCTTCCAGTCCCTCCAAGCCTGTTTCTTTTGTCTAATAGCCCTGTCCACCACATTGTTCCACCACCACGTTACTCTGGGTCGAGACGGGACTTTGCTCCATCCACAGATCTGGTCAGTGGCTGTCAGCAGATTGTCCCGTAGAAATCTCCAGTTGTCTTCCACATTAAGTGAAGCTATATCCCCTTCTATTTCGTCAAAGGCTTCGAGTAGTATGTCTCTAAATCTCTGTCCATTTGCAGGATCTTTAAGCTTCCAGACCCTTCTCCTCCAAGCTGGTCTTCTTCTGGGCAATATATATATATATATATATATATATATATATATATATATATATGGTAAAACGGTAAGATAACAAAAGAAAGAAAGAAAGAGACCTCAATATTATGTAAATAGAGGAAATTTTTATCTATAAAATAATATGTTACATTACTCAATAGTCAAGATAAAACACTGAGTTTCAGATGCCGAAGTGGAAATCCACAACACCATCTCTTCGGTTATCTGGCCATCTGAAAAAACGCTATGAAAAAATACCGTTATATAAAGGGAAATTACTGTATTATAATTCTGCGCGCGAAAACCCACGTGCGTACTTATACGTCACTATGCAAACATACACATCTTCACTCGCATTTTTCGCCAAATATATACGCATATATATATACAACCTCTTACATACACACATGCGTACCGTAAAAGTTCATACATACGTCTATATACGCACAAACACAAGAAAAACCATGGTTAAAGGTAACAGAAAAAAAAACATAAGGAAGTATACAAAGCATAAAAACCACGTTCATATACGGACATGCCCCTATGCACTCATACACACACACACGCCCGTATATGTACATACCCGCACATATTTATATACGCATACATACACACGCATATACAAAAAATGAATGTATTTATGCCCCCCCCCCCCACCATAAAAATGGAAAAATACTAAGTTAAAACGTCTATATATATATATATGTGCATTCTTATGCCCGCACACATATATATATATATATATATAGACATATATATGTATATACATATATATGCACATACACACACAAAAAAGTTGGCGATTACAAAGGAATTTCACAAGGATCATATATATAGTGGAAGCCGCTTATTGTGATCATTTCCGTACAGCATTGGCCAACACCTAACAGATGACGTTAAACAAATATAAAGTCTGAACCAATTAATTTCGATAACAATAACCGGCTGATAACGTTATCCGCTATTCCGATTTACCGCCACTCCATTCCTGCCCAGCCTACATCAATACACAACAAACTACGGCATTTCTATAAATCGCAGTATTTGCTATACAACGTCTTCAATCAGATCGTATTCCTCTCCAATATATATACATATATATATAATAACTTACCCCTGATGCTTAATAAATAAATAAATATTTATTTACTTTCGATTTCGTCTCCAAAGAATTGAGGAAACGTGACAAGCCGGAAGTAAGGTGCGTCATGTGACTTAGACTCTTTAATATATGAAACCACAAAGAGTGCTGCCGACACAAAAGCGAAACTAAGAAGGAAGGGGGAACGTAATATTGTTGTTGACTATCACCATGGTTACTGTCTAAGCGGAAGGCGCATGGCTCGGTGGTTAGCGCATCGGGCTATCAATCGCGAGTTAGTGAGTTCGATTCCCTGGATCTTTTCGTTTTGACTGGCAGATTTTAAAAATAATTTCTTTGTAACTAAACACTTTTAAACTTAAGTACCAGTTACGCACTGGGGTCGATGTAATCAACTTAATCCCTTTGTCTGTCCTTGTCTGTTCCCTCCTATCTTTTCCGTTTGAACAGCAGTTTTTAACATAATTTCTAGGTAACTAAACACTTTTAAACTTCGTGTAATGGTAGAATTTGTTACATAAATCATCTTTTTCTCTTGGCATTCTTGAGAAAATTCTGTAGTTTGTAAGCTACAATTATTGTTGTTGATAAACTACGGCAGATATTGTATTCACCTCAATAGACGTCATTGAATGGTTGAAATTGCCGAAATGCAAGAAATTAAACAACAAATAGCTTACAAGCTACAGAATTTTCTCAAGAAATCCAGGAGAAAAAGATGTTTTATAAATACATTCTACCAGTATACGAAGTTTAAAGAATAAGTCCTGGGGTCGATTTGATCGACTAAAGGCGGTGCTCCAGCATGGCCACAGTCACATGACTGAAACAAGTAAAAGAGTAAAGAGAGATAGCTAGATAAACAGGTAGATAGATAGGTCGGTAGATAGATAGGTATGTAGGTAGGCAGATAGATAAATAGACAGACAGATAGCTAGATAGACACAAATAGATAGATAGATAGATAGATAGATAGATAGATAGATAGATAGATAGATAGACAGACAGACAGACAGACAGACAGATAGATAGATAGATAGATAGATAGATAGATAGATAGATGATAGATAGAGAGAGAGAGAGAGAGAGAGACAGACAGACAGATAGATGGATAGACAGATAGAAGCAGTTCTTCCTTCGAAAAGGACGATTCTTTTCTTCAGCTTTAAAGCTTCCAACATGAATGTTGGTGGTGGTGGCCATGTTTATAGCAGTAAGGGTTGTCTTTACTTCTTTGTATCTTCTAAGGCCAGACTGGCAGGTTTCTGTGTGCGTTCAAGCGGAACAACTTCCTTTTCAGACAGATAGTGGAAGCACTCCGTCGGTTACGACGATGAAGGTTCCGGTTGATCCGAATCAACGGAACAGCCTGCTCGTGAAATTAACGTGTAAGTGGCTGAGCACTCCGCAGACACGTGTACCCTTAACGTAGTTCTCGGGGATATTCAGCGTGACACAGAGAGTGACAAGGCTGGCCCTTTGAAATACAGGTACAACAGAAACAGGAAGTAAGAGTGAGAGAAAGTTGTGGTGAAAGAGTACAGCAGGGATCACCACCATCCCCTGCCGGAGCCTCGTGGGGCTTTTAGGTGTTTTCGCTCAATAAACACTCACAACGCCCGGTCCGGGAATCGAAACCGCGAGTCCGCTGCCCTAACCACTAAATAAAACACAAAAATACAAAGTAAATAATTTTAAAACTAAGTAAATAACACACAAAAATACAAAGTAAGGATCGACTAGTCATGACTAGCTAGCGCGGATGCACGAGTACGCGAGTGCGCGCACCGGATTCACTCTTCTCAAGTAGTACCGATAGATAGACAGACAGAGATAGATAGATAAATAGAGATAGATAGGTAGACATATATAGATAAATAGACAGACAAATAGATGGATAAACGGATGGATGGATGGATAGATAGATAGGCACAGATATGCTATAGAAATAAACTTTGACGTACGCACCTTGAAGTTTTCCAGTGTTAAAACTTTCTTTGGAAGTTGCACGTCATCTTCAGCAGGTGCTTCGTGTGTGTGTGTGTGTGTGTAGGCAGAGTACGGCCGAATGGTCAAGAAGATCCCTTAACAACCACGAGGTCCCTCGTTCCGTCCTACTGCGAGACACTTTGGGCAAATAACACTTTCTGCAGTGTCCAGTTGACCTGAATGAAATCGGACAGAGGGGAAAGTGCTGAACCCAGGAATTCCAAAGAGGTCAGCTTCGGGTCGCAGAGGTTCTTGTATGATTCCAGCGGAATCCTCGATGACTCACGGGAATTCCGGAGCAGGGGATTCAGTTGGGCTTACACCTGAATCCTCATCAGCGAACGACGGGGATCCACGATGTATAAAAATGTCTGTATAGGTATAGATGGAAATGGTGAGGATATTAAGAAATGGTTAATAGCAAAACGTGGGAAAGAAAAAAACTGGAATGGGCAGTGAAAAGGAAAACGAAACAATGAAAGAAATTATATAACTTTGTTTAAGTAATTTTAATTTAGTCCTTCCTTTTTTCTGAGTTGTGCGTTAGACATGAAATTAGATATGAAATCATTCGTATCTAATTCAAGTCTCCTAATAATTATCAGTTATAAAGTGGAATTGATCAAGGAATAAAGATTTGTATGAAACTATAGCAGGAAATAAACGGAATTTGCAAGACTGAACGGTTAATGGACGAGGGGAAGTAACTCTTCCTTCAACAAATGTCCTGAATATTTTTGTTTGGCTTCGGGTTTAAATGACAATTAATTAATTCAACAAATTGTTAGAAAGGATCACAAAAGTACAGCCCCCAAAATTATTGCAGGGCTTAATGACCGCCTCAAGAACCCAGTTTCCACAAAAACTTTTTGCTGGGAGCTGCACAAAGCCAGATTTCAAGGGAGGGCTGCAATCAGAAAACCACTACTTTCAAAAACAAACGTTGCAAAGCGTTTAGAGTGGAGTAAAAACCTACAGAAATTATCCCTAGAGCAGTGGAAGAATGTTATCTTCTAGGACGAGTCATCCATTACGTTATTTTCGACCACCGGCCGAGTATACGTGTGAAGAGAGCCAAAAGAAGCATTTGACCCAGACTGCCTTCTTCCAACTGTTAAACATGGAGGAGGATCTGTAATGATCTGGGGAGCTATATCTTGGAAATCTGCCAGCCCAATGGTTTCCCTTCATGTCAGAATTAATAGTCAAGACTATTTAAGCATTTTATCTGATCAAATTCATCCTATGGTTGCAGAACTGTTTCCGGAGGGAAACACAAGCTTTCAGGATAATAATGCACCAATTCACACAGCTAAAGTTGTCACTGAATGGCACGAGGAACATTCATCAACCGTTTCAAAGTAAACATTAGTCCTTGCTCTTTTTAACACAATAACTTCTGGTATTTCATATACAGCAGATCTTTCCTTCTCCTATGTTTCCGACGAAGAGCTCCGCTCGAAACGTTAGACTATCCTTCATTCCTGAGCGTCCAATAATACTATATTTCTTCCACGTCCTCACGTTGTTGTGTTTTTTTTTGTGCTTTCTCTTTTGGATTAACTATATATATATATATAACCGATTGTGGATGCTGCCAGACTCCCCTGGCACCTGTGCCGGTGGCATGTAAAAAATACCCACTACACATGCGGAGCTGTTTATGTTAGGAAGGGCATCCAGCTGTAGAAACACTGCCAGATCAGACTGGGCCTGGTGCAGCCTCCTGGCTTCCCAGACCCCGGTCGAACCGTCCAACCCGTGCTAGCATGGAAAACTGACGTTAAACGATGACCATGATGATGATATATATAGAAATTAAAATCCAGGAAACACAGAAGTAGCATTAATATAGTTTATTCACTGCAAAAATTCAACATGTACACTTACAGCTGTTTCGATTTTGCTCAAAAGAAATTCCAATAATTAAAACATTTAATTGGGCAAAATCTCATCAGAGGAATGAAAAAGCAAGCCCATAGCAATATCATATCTTCTCCGCTATTTCAGTATTACATGTTAAAAGTGAAACAAAAATATTTCTCTATTTTATGTCAGATGCTTTCAATTTAACAATAAAAATAATAATAACAATTGAATTATATGCAGTAAGTAATAATTAAAATCAAACTAAAGTATAATATAATCGTAACATACTAAAGTAAAAATAGCATCAATGATATGAACTTGAATAAGTGGTTTCACATGAATGGGAATAAATTAAAAATATAATTAGCGTGCAGAAATGGAATAGTCCAGATGGATAATACAAAATTAAATTAAAGAAAAGACTATTGTCTATAAAGTATACAATGTAGAGAAAAAAGAAGAGCTAACAATTTCAGTCTGTTATATATTTTGAGTATTGTTATCACTAGCGATATCAAGATATAACTTTGTATTTTGCATTTTATGTGTAGATGTATATAGATAGATATACATGTAATATGTACACATATATACATGCACTAGCACTATGACCCGGCAACGACGGGTCTTTAATGCTAGTTGGTAAATAAATGGTAGATAGTGAGTTATATTTCTCACTATAATTATTTTATAATGTATCGATTTAATTATTTTGTAATTTATCTATATCAGTTCAATCAATTTCTTTAACAAAGTTATAAATGTGATCACGTTGTTCTCTCATTCATATGATACTATTTTTACTATAACTCACTAATCTAACATTTATTTAATGCGGTTTCGATTCCCAGACCGGGCGTTGTGTGTGTTTATTGAGCGAAAACACCTAAACCTCCACGAGGCTCCGGCAGGGGGGGGGGTGGCGATCCCTGCTGTACTCTTTCTTCCTGTTTCTTGAGTAATGCTGCGATGGACTGGCGTCCTGTCCAGCTGGTGGTGTAACACATATGCCACAGAGACCGGGCCCATGAGCCTGGCTAGGTTTGTAAAGGGCGCATAAATAAATAAAAATAATAAATATACTGGCATTTAATAAAACTGTGTAAGAGAATAATTTACCACAACTCAATTGCAAGAAGCACTTCCATCAAGTTAAGCTATTTATTCGAGAGAATGATTTAATAGAGGTGCAGGAGTGGCTGTGTGGTAAGTAGCTTGCTTACCAACCACATGGTTCCGGGTTCAGTCCCACTGCGTGGCATCTTGGGCAAGTGTCTTCTGCTATAGCCCCGGGCCGGCCAAAGCCTTCTGAGTGGATTTGGTAAACGGAAACTGAAAGAAGCCTGTCGTATATACGTATACATATATATGTATATATGTGCATGTGTTTGTGTGTCTGTGTTTGTCCCCCTAGCATTGCTTGTCAATCGATGCTGGTGTGTTACGTCCCCGTTACTTAGTGGTTCAGCAAAAGAGACTGATAGAATAAGTACTGGACTTACAAGGAATAAGTCCTGCGGTCGATTTGCTCGACTGAAGGCGGTGCTCCAGCATGGCCGCAGTCAAATGACTGAAACAAGTAAAAGAGAGAGAGAGAGAGTAATAGAATTATCACAGTGTTATGGTTTCTTTCCTGCATGGATATGTTTGTGAGTAGTTAAGTTACCTTTTCGAGAGAAAGACTTTTCACATACATCACAGTGATAAGGCTTCTCTCCTGTGTGAATGTGTTTGTGAGAAATTAAGGTATAGTTCTGAGAGAAGGATTTACCACAGATATCACACACGTATGGCTTCTCTCCCGTGTGAACACGTTTGTGTTTGATTAAGACATCGCTCTGTGAAAAAGACTTTCCACAGATATCGCAGTGATATGGCCTCCCTCCTGTATGAATACGTTTATGGTTAGTTAAAGCATTGCTCCATGAAAACAATTTACCACAGATATCACAATGATATGGTTTCTCTCCTGTATGAATACGTTTGTGTTTACTCAAGTGGTAACTTTGAGAAAAAGATTTACCGCAAATATTACAGGGATAGGGTTTCTCACCTGTATGAATGCGCTTATGAGTAATTAAATGATGATTCTGAGAGAATGATTTACCACAGATATCACACTGATAAGGTTTCTCTCCTGTGTGAATGTATTTGTGAGTAGTTAAGTGGTGATTTTAAGAGAATGATTTACCACAGATATCACAGTGATATGGTTTCTCTCCTGTGTGAATGTATTTGTGAGTGGTTAGGTTTTGATTCAGAGAGAATGATTTACCACAGATATCACACTGATATGGTTTCTCTCCTGTGTGAATGTATTTGTGAGTAGTTAAGCTGTGATTTTGAGAGAATGATTCCCCACAGATATCACACTGATAAGGTTTCTCTCCTGTGTGAATGTATTTGTGAGTGGTTAGGTTTTGATTCAGAGAGAAGGATTTACCACAGATATTGCACTGATAAGGTTTCTCTCCTGTGTGAATGTATTTGTGAGTAGTTAAGCTGTGATTTCGAGAGAATGATTTACCACAGATATCACAATGATACGGTTTCTCTCCTGTGTGAATGTATTTGTGAGTAGTTAAGTGCTGATTATGAGAGAATGATTCTCCACAGATATCACAATGATAAGGTTTCTCTCCTGTATGAATACGTTTGTGAGTGGTTAGGTCGCTATTTATAGAGAATGATTTACCACAGATATCACACTGATATGGTCTATCTCCTGTATGAATATGTTTGTGAGTGGTTAGGTCACTATTTCCAGAGAATGATTTACCACAGATATCACACTGATATGGTTTCTCTCCTGTGTGAATGTAATTGTGAGTAGTTAAGTGGTGATTATCAGAGAATGATTTACCACAGATATCACACTGATATGGTTTCTCTCCTGTGTGAATACGTTTGTGAGTGGTTAGGTCGCTATTTCGAGAGAATGATTTACCACAGATATCACACTGATATGGTTTCTCTCCTGTATGAATACGTTTGTGAGTGGTTAGGTCACTATTTCCAGAGAATGATTTACCACAGATATCACACTGATAAGGTTTCTCTCCTGTGTGAATGTATTTGTGAGTAGTTAAGTGGTGATTATGAGAGAATGATTTACCACAGATATCACACTGATATTGTTTGTCTCCTGCATGAATACGTTTGTGAGTGGTTAGGTCGCTATTTCCAGAGAATGATTTACCACAGATATCACACTGATATGGTTTCTTTCCTGTATGAATACGTTTGTGAGTGGTTAGGTTGCTATTTCCAGAGAATGATTTACCACAGATATCACAATGATGTGACTTAACCACAATGTGAATGCATTTGTGAATAGCTAAGCTATGATTCTGTGAGAATGATTTACCACAGGTATTACAGCGATACGGCTCGACACCTGCGTGAATGTTTTTATGTGTGGTCAAACAAACCTTTTCAGAGAATGATTTACCACAGATGTCACAGCGATAGAGATCCTCTCCTGCATGGAAACATTTGTGAATCGTCTGTTCATCTTTGAGAAAGAAGGACTTGTTGCAGACATCACAGTGAAATGATGTTTTCTCTTCTTCTTCTGTTTCATCTTCAGTAAAATCAATCCTTAACGACTGTGTATTACAATTAATCTCATTATCACGTAATTCAAATTCCATTATTTTTCTCCTCTCACCACAAAGTCCAAATGTTTTTCTTTTTTTCTTCTTTTTTTTATATTCTATTCCCCAGTTATTTCTGTTGCTTGAAATGCTTAGCGGTATTTCGTCTGTCTTGTTGTTCTGAGTTCAAATTCCACCGAGGTCGACTTCGCCTTTCATTCTTTCGGGGTCGATAAATAAAGTACCAGTTTCACACTGGGGTCGATATAATCGACTTAATCCCTTTGTCTGTCCTTCTTTGTCCCTTCTATGTTTAGCCCCCTAGTGGGCAATAAAGAAATATATATTTCCATCAACTTTAATCATTGTCAATATCTGAGGGGGCTGCCAATTCCTTTGCAATCCAGGTTTAATTAGAATACATGATTGGTTTTCTTGCACCCATTCCAGGCAGTAAAGTACAGAAATGCTGCTAATAATCACACACCCAAAGAAAATCTTTTACAATTCTATAATCGATTTATATAAACAGGGTAATATTTCTTCTGTGTAGCATCTTAGTTTTATTTTAAACAATATATCATATATATTCATGATGTGTTCGATGTAAAATCTTCTTTTATGCTAAATATCCTCTCTGATACACTGAAATAAAAAAGAAATAACATGAGATATAGAATATACTTGAAAAGTAAAGATTAAATAATGAAAATTTTATTACATTTTTCTACTGATAAACTGGAGATACAAACCTTTAGCTGGCCAAATAAACGTTAACACGTCAGTCTGACAAACAAACAAGATTATAAGGTAGTCATGGGATGTGCTAAAAATAATAGCTAAATAGCTCTTAAATCACGCAGCAATTTTAAAAATTTTGTTTTGGTTTTTGCACAATCCTATGAATTACGAATTCGCAAGAGTTTTCTAAAAATTCCCCAAAAGTTTTGAACCAACGAAGAACGTATAATTTACATCTGCTGTTTATTTGTTGAGCGAAGCGGTCTTCGTCCCAGAGCTTGCAAGATGGAAGAAGTCGGAAACGTGGTCCTTTGCTATTCGTAAGACCCGCAGAAGAGAAAGCAGGTCAGCCCCCCCGACACCGAGAGCATCGAATGATGGATGAATGTGCATCCAGGCTTGGCTGTTGCGTAGGAAGTCGGGGAACAAGAAACAGGAAGAAAGAGTGAGAGAAAGTTGGGGCGAAAGAGTACAACAGGGGTTGCCACCACCCTCTGCTGGAGCATCGTGGAGCTTTAGGTGTTTTCGCTCAATATACACACACAACGCCCGGTCTGGGAATTGAAACCGCGATCCTCCAAACGCGAGTCTGCTGCCCTAACTGGGCCATTGCGCATCCACTTACATCTGCTGTATATGAAATACCAGAGGTTATTGTGTTAAAAAGAGCAAGGACTAATGTTTACTTGGAAACGGTTGATGATGATGATATATATATTTATTGCCCGCAAGGGGATAAACATAGAGGGGACAAACAAGGACAGACACAGGGATTAAGTCGATTACATCGACCCAGTGCATAACTGGTACTTAATTTATCGACCCTGAAAGATGAAAGGCAAAGTCGACCTCAGTGGAATTTGAACTCATAACGTAAAGACACATGCATTTCGCCCGTCGTGCTAATGTTGTTGCCAGCTCGCTACCTTTATATATATATATTGTTATATTTCGGAATGGTCATATTGCCAGTTTAGCCAATAAAAACACACGCACTATATATTTGGTGTTATTTTGCTTCAGTGATATTTATTTTTTACATTAATCTTAATCTTATTTCGGCCAAAGTTCTTTCGTCACACTCCTGTGACCGCATCAGTGGTTCTTTGTTTTCTTCTCACTTATTTGTGTCTCTCCTTACTAACAGTCAGCCATTTTGTATTTCTATTGTATGTCTTCATTTGTGCATGCTTATATCTCTATGTGCGTCTATGTTTAGTTAGTGTCTGTGTGTGTGGGGGGATGCCTGTAATATTTGTATCTTCTGTTTATATATGTTCATGTAATTTGTATTTTGTTTTTGTTGTTGCTTTTGTTCTAATTTTGTTCATGTGTTTACATCCCCCCATTATTATCAGTACACATGCTTGTATGTATGTATAACAACAATATTAGTAATAATAATAATAAATCTAATCGAAAAAAAAAAAAGAAAAAAAAATATGTATATATATACACATACACACACATATACACATATACATATACATACACATACATATATATACATACCTACATATATATATATATACATATATATACTTATACATTTCTATTTGTTTATTTATCTGTGTATTTATTATGTTTTCTGGATCCTCTATCGTCATATGTTGTGGTGTGTGCTATTGCTCCATTCTAGTTTTCTATTCAGGCTAGGTTTATTTTCTATTATATGTGTAGCTTCTGTAATTTGTCTAATTGTTGCATCTGTTCTATGTGTGGACAATATCTTAATCTCTATGTTATTGATTGATCTCCCGTGTGTATGTATGCATATATAAAAAATACAAATTACAAGAATGTATATAACCAGAAGATACAAATATTACAGGCATCCCCCCACACACACACACTAACTAAACATAGACGCACATAGAGATATAAGCATGCGCAAATGAAGACATACAATAGAAATACAAAATGGCTGACGGTTAGTAAGGAGAGACACAAATAAGTGAGAAGAAAACAAAGGACCACTGATGCGGTCACAGGAGTGTGACGAAAGAACTTTGGCCGAAATAAGATTAAGATTAATGTAAAAAATAAATATCACTGAAGCAAAATAACACCAAATATATAGTGCGTATGTTTTTATTGGCTAAACTAGCAATATGACCATTCCGAAATATAGCAATATCTGTTTCAACAAACGACTTCACATAAAAAATCTTACACAACAAATATTTAAACATACATATATATATATATATATATATTGGTAAAACGGTAAGATAACAAAAGAAAGAAAGAAAGAGACCTCAATATTATGTAAATAGAGGAAATTTATCTATAAAATAATATGTTACATTACTCAATAGTCAAGATAAAACTCTCAGTTTCAGATGCCGAAGTGGAAATCCACAACACCATCTCTTCGGTTATCTGGCCATCTGAAAAAACGCTATGAAAAAATACCGTTATATAAAGGGAAATTACTGTATTATAATTCTGCGCGCGAAAACCCACGTGCGTACTTATACGTCACTATGCAAACGTACACATCTTCACTCGCATTTTTCGCCAAATATATACAACCTCATACACACACACATGCGTACCGTAAAAGTTCATACATACGTCTATATACGCACAAACACAAGAAAAACCATGGTTAAAGGTAACAGAAAAAAAAACATAAGGAAGTATACAAAGCATAAAAACCACGTTCATATACGGACATGCCCCTATGCACTCATACACACACACACGCCCATATATGTACATACCCGCACATATTTATATACGCATACATACACACGCATATACAAAAAATGAATATATATATGTCCCCCCCCCCCACAAAAATGGAAAAATACTAAGTAAAAACGTCTATATATATATATGTGCATTTTTATGCCCGCACACACACACACACATATATATATATATATATATATATATACATATATATGCACATATATATACACACACACAAAAGTTGGCGATTACAAAGGAATTTCACAAGAATCATATATATAGTGGAAGCCGCTTATTGTGATCATTTCCGTACAGCATTGGCCAACACCTAACAGATGACGTTAAACAAATATAAAGTCTGAACCAATTCATTTTGATAACAATAACCGGCTGATAACGTTATCCGCCATTCCGTTTGACCGCCACTCCATTCCTGCCCAGCCTACATCAATACACAACAAACTACGGCATTTCTATAAATCGCAGTATTTGCTATACAACGTCTTCAATCAGATCGTATTCCTCTCCAATATATATACATATA
Source organism: Octopus sinensis (assembly GCF_006345805.1). NCBI lineage: Eukaryota > Metazoa > Mollusca > Cephalopoda > Octopoda > Octopodidae > Octopus > Octopus sinensis. The sequence goes on from NC_043024.1 coordinate 2,518,736, forward strand.
TATATAATAACTTACCCCTGATGCTTAATAAATAAATAAATATTTATTTACTTTCGATTTCGTCTCCAAAGAATTGAGGAAACGTGACCAGCCGGAAGTAAGTTGCGTCATGTGACTTAGACTCTTTAATATATGAAACCACAAAGAGTGCTGCTGACACAAAAGCGAAACTAAGAAGGAAGGGGGAACGTAATATTGTTGTTGACTATCACCATGGTTACTGTCTAAGCGGAAGGCGCATGGCTCGGTGGTTCGCGCATCGGGCTATCAATCGCGAGTTAGTGAGTTCGATTCCCTGGATCTTTTCGCTGTTCCACGTTGCCAGCGGAATCCTCGGCGACTCACGGGAATTCCGGAGCAGGGGATTCAGTTGGTCTTACACCTGAATCCTCATCGGCGAACGACGGAGATCCACGATGTATAAAAATGTCTGTATAGGTATTGATGGAAATGGTGAGGATATTAAGAAATGGTTAATAGCAAAATGTGGGAAAGAAAAAAACTGGAATGGGCAGTGAAAAGGAAAACGAAACAGAGAAAGAAATTATATAACTTTGTTTAAGTAATATTTTTAGTCCTTCCTTTTTTCTGAGTTGTGCGTTAGATATGAAATTAGATATGAAATCATTCGTATCTAATTCCGGTCTCCTAATAATTATCAGTTATAAAGCGGAATTGATCAAGGGATAAAGATTTGTATGAAACTATAGCAGGAAGTAAACGGAATTTGCAAGACTGAACGGTTAATGGACGAGGGGAAGTAACTCTTCCTTCAACAAAAGTCCTCAATATTTTTATATAGCTTCGGGTTTAAAAGACAATTAATTAATTCAGCAAATTGTTAGAAAGGATCACAAAAGTACAGCCCCCAAAATTACTGCAGGGCTTAATCACCGCCTCAAGTACCCAGTTTCCACAAAAACTTTTTGCTGGGAGCTGCACAAAGCCGGATTTCAAGGGAGGGCTGCAATCAGAAAACCACTACTTTCAAAAACAAACGTTGCAAAGCGTTTAGAGTGGAGTAAAAACCTACAGAAATTATCCCTAGAGCAGTGGAAGAATGTTATTTTCTAGGACGAGTCATCCATTACCTTATTTCCGACAACCGGCCGAGTATACGTGTGAAGAGAGCCAAAAGAAGCATTTGACCCAGACTGCCTTCTTCCAACTGTTAAACATGGAGGAGGATCTGTAATGATCTGGGGAGCTATATCTTGGAAATCTGCCAGCCCAATGGTTTCCCTCCTTGGCAGAATTAATAGTCAAGACTATTTAAGCATTTTATCTGATCAAATTCATCCTATGGTTGTGGATCTGCTTCTGGAGGGAAACACAAGCTTTCAGGATGATAATGCACCAATTCACACAGCTAAAGTTGTTACTGAATGGCACGAGGAACATTCCAAAGACAGAGATGAAAAACTCTTCAATGAAATTCCTCATCATGAATTACAGACTGTTATGAATGATTACGACCCCCAAAAATTTACAAACACCTTTTGTAGCCCAGATGTGAACAAATAATTTATTTGTTCACGCCTGGGCTATATCATCATCCTCATCATGATCATTTAGCGTCCGCTTTCCATGCAAGCATGGGTTGGACGGTTCAACTGGGGTCTGGGAAGCAAGAAGGCTGCACCAGGACCAGTCTGAACTGGCAGTGTTTCTACAGCTCGATGCCCTTCCTAACGCCAACCACTCCATATCTGCGGCAAATTCTTCACTCAAAACGATGTCTTAACTAAGCACAAACGTATCCATACAGGAGAGAAACCTTACCATTGTGATATCTGCGGTAAATCTTTCTCGCAAATAAATAACTTAACTACTCACAAACGCATTCATACAGATGATAATCAATATCATTGTGATATCTGTGGTAAATCCTTCTCTCAGAATCATCACTTGACTGAACACAAATATATTCATACAGGAGATAAGCCGTATCACTGTGACACCGGTGGTAAATCTTTCTCTCAGATAAATAACTTAAACACTCACAAGCGTATTCATACAGGTGAGAAGCCCTATCACTGTGATACCTGTGGTAAATCTTTCTCTCAAATAAATAACTTAAACACTCACAAGCGTATTCATACAGGTGAGAAGCCCTATCACTGTGACACCTGTGGTAAATCTTTCTCTCAGATAAATAACCTAAACACTCACAAGCGTATACATACAGGTGAGAAGCCCTATCACTGTGACACCTGTGGTAAATCTTTCTCTCAGATAAATAACTTAAACACTCACAAGCGTATTCATACAGGTGAGAAGCCCTATCACTGTGACACCTGTGGTAAATCTTTCTCTCAGATAAATAACTTAAACACTCACAAGCGTATTCATACAGGTGAGAAGCCCTATCACTGTGACACCTGTGGTAAATCTTTCTCTCAGATAACTAACTTAAACACTCACAAGCGTATTCATACAGGTGAGAAGCCCTATCACTGTGACACCTGTGGTAAATCTTTCTCTCAGATAAATAACCTAAACACTCACAAGCGTATTCATACAGGTGAGAAGCCCTATCACTGTGACACCTGTGGTAAATCTTTCTCTCAAATAAATAACTTAAACACTCACAAGCGTATTCATACAGGTGAGAAGCCCTATCACTGTGACACCTGTGGTAAATCATTCTCTCAGATAAATAACTTAAACACTCACAAGCGTATTCATACAGGTGAGAAGCCCTATCACTGTGACACCTGTGGTAAATCTTTCTCTCAAATAAATAACTTAAACACTCACAAGCGTATTCATACAGGTGAGAAGCCCTATCACTGTGACACCTGTGGTAAATCTTTCTCTCAAATAAATAACTTAAACACTCACAGGCGTATTCATACAGGTGAGAAGCCCTATCACTGTGACACCTGTGGTAAATCTTTCTCTCAAATAAATAACTTAAACACTCACAGGCGTATTCATACAGGTGAGAAGCCCTATCACTGTGACACCTGTGGTAAATCTTTCTCTCAAATAAATAACTTAAACACTCACAGGCATATTCATACAGGTGAGAAGCCCTATCACTGTGACACCTGTGGTAAATCTTTCTCTCAAATAAATAACTTAAACACTCACAGGCGTATTCATACAGGTGAGAAGACCAATCACTGTGACACCTGTGGTAAATCTTTCTCTCAAATAAATAACTTAAACACTCACAAGCGTATTCATACAGGTGAGAAGCCCTATCACTGTGACACCTGTGGTAAATCTTTCTCTCAAATAAATAACTTAAACACTCACAAGCGTAGTCATACAGGTGAGAAGCCCTATCACTGTGACACCTGTGGTAAATCTTTCTCTCAAATAAATAACTTAAACACTCACAGGCGTATTCATACAGGTGAGAAGCCCTATCACTGTGACACCTGTGGTAAATCTTTCTCTCAAAAAAATAACTTAAACACTCACAAGCGTATTCATACAGGTGAGAAGCCCTATCACTGTGACACCTGTGGTAAATCTTTCTCTCAAATAAATAACTTAAACACTCACAAGCGTATTCATACAGGTGAGAAGCCCTATCACTGTGACACCTGTGGTAAATCTTTCTCTCAAATAAATAACTTAAACGCTCACAGGCGTATTCATACAGGTGAGAAGCCCTATCACTGTGACACCTGTGGTAAATCTTTCTCTCAAATAAATAACTTAAACACTCACAGGCGTATTCATACAGGTGAGAAGCCCTATCACTGTGACACCTGTGGTAAATCTTTCTCTCAAATAAATAACTTAAACACTCACAGGCGTATTCATACAGGTGAGAAGCCCTATCACTGTGACACCTGTGGTAAATCTTTCTCTCAAATAAATAACTTAAACACTCACAGGCATATTCATACAGGTGAGAAGCCCTATCACTGTGACACCTGTGGTAAATCTTTCTCTCAAATAAATAACTTAAACACTCACAGGCGTATTCATACAGGTGAGAAGACCTATCACTGTGACACCTGTGGTAAATCTTTCTCTCAAATAAATAACTTAAACACTCACAAGCGTATTCATACAGGTGAGAAGCCCTATCACTGTGACACCTGTGGTAAATCTTTCTCTCAAATAAATAACTTAAACACTCACAGGCGTATTCATACAGGTGAGAAGCCCTATCACTGTGACACCTGTGGTAAATCTTTCTCTCAAATAAATAACTTAAACACTCACAGGCGTATTCATACAGGTGAGAAGCCCTATCACTGTGACACCTGTGGTAAATCTTTCTCTCAAATAAATAACTTAAACACTCACAGGCATATTCATACAGGTGAGAAGCCCTATCACTGTGACACCTGTGGTAAATCTTTCTCTCAAATAAATAACTTAAACACTCACAGGCGTATTCATACAGGTGAGAAGACCTATCACTGTGACACCTGTGGTAAATCTTTCTCTCAAATAAATAACTTAAACACTCACAAGCGTATTCATACAGGTGAGAAGCCCTATCACTGTGACACCTGTGGTAAATCTTTCTCTCAAATAAATAACTTAAACACTCACAAGCGTATCATACAGGTGAGAAGCCCTATCACTGTGACACCTGTGGTAAATCTTTCTCTCAAATAAATAACTTAAACACTCACAGGCGTATTCATACAGGTGAGAAGCCCTATCACTGTGACACCTGTGGTAAATCTTTCTCTCAAAAAATAACTTAAACACTCACAAGCGTATTCATACAGGTGAGAAGCCCTATCACTGTGACACCTGTGGTAAATCTTTCTCTCAAATAAATAACTTAAACACTCACAAGCGTATTCATACAGGTGAGAAGCCCTATCACTGTGACACCTGTGGTAAATCTTTCTCTCAAATAAATAACTTAAACGCTCACAGGCGTATTCATACAGGTGAGAAGCCCTATCACTGTGACAACTGTGGTAAATCTTTCTCTCAAATAAATAACTTAAACACTCACAGGCGTATTCATACAGGTGAGAAGCCCTATCACTGTGACACCTGTGGTAAATCTTTCTCTCAAATAAATAACTTAAACACTCACAGGCGTATTCATACAGGTGAGAAGCCCTATCACTGTGACACCTGTGGTAAATCTTTCTCTCAAATAAATAACTTAAACACTCACAGGCATATTCATACAGGTGAGAAGCCCTATCACTGTGACACCTGTGGTAAATCTTTCTCTCAAATAAATAACTTAAACACTCACAGGCGTATTCATACAGGTGAGAAGACCTATCACTGTGACACCTGTGGTAAATCTTTCTCTCAAATAAATAACTTAAACACTCACAAGCGTAGTCATACAGGTGAGAAGCCCTATCACTGTGACACCTGTGGTAAATCATTCTCTCAGATAAATAACTTAAACACTCACAAGCGTATTCATACAGGTGAGAAGCCCTATCACTGTGACACCTGTGGTAAATCTTTCTCTCAGATAAATAACTTAAACACTCACAAGCGTATTCATACAGGTGAGAAGCCCTATCACTGTGATACCTGTGGTAAATCTTTCTCTCAAATAAATAACTTAAACACTCACAAGCGTATTCATACAGGTGAGAAGCCCTATCACTGTGACACCTGTGGTAAATCATTCTCTCAGATAAATAACTTAAACACTCACAAGCGTATTCATACAGGTGAGAAGCCCTATCACTGTGATACCTGTGGTAAATCTTTCTCTCAAATAAATAACTTAAACACTCACAAGCGTATTCATACAGGTGAGAAGCCCTATCACTGTGACACCTGTGGTAAATCATTCTCTCAGATAAATAACTTAAACACTCACAGGCGTATTCATACAGGTGAGAAGCCCTATCACTGTGACACCTGTGGTAAATCTTTCTCTCAAAAAATAACTTAAACACTCACAAGCGTATTCATACAGGTGAGAAGCCCTATCACTGTGACACCTGTGGTAAATCTTTCTCTCAAATAAATAACTTAAACACTCACAAGCGTATTCATACAGGTGAGAAGCCCTATCACTGTGACACCTGTGGTAAATCTTTCTCTCAAATAAATAACTTAAACACTCACAGGCGTATTCATACAGGTGAGAAGCCCTATCACTGTGATACCTGTGGTAAATCTTTCTCTCAAATAAATAACTTAAACACTCACAAGCGTATTCATACAGGTGAGAAGCCCTATCACTGTGACACCTGTGGTAAATCTTTCTCTCAGATAAATAACTTAAACACTCACAAGCGTATTCATACAGGTGAGAAGCCCTATCACTGTGACACCTGTGGTAAATCTTTCTCTCAGATAAATAACTTAAACACTCACAAGCGTATTCATACAGGTGAGAAGCCCTATCACTGTGATACCTGTGGTAAATCTTTCTCTCAAATAAATAACTTAAACACTCACAAGCGTATTCATACAGGTGAGAAGCCCTATCACTGTGACACCTGTGGTAAATCTTTCTCTCAAATAAATAACTTAAACACTCACAAGCGTATTCATACAGGTGAGAAGCCCTATCACTGTGACACCTGTGGTAAATCTTTCTCTCAGATAAATAACTTAAACACTCACAAGCGTATTCATACAGGTGAGAAGCCCTATCACTGTGACACCTGTGGTAAATCTTTCTCTCAGATAAATAACTTAAACACTCACAAGCGTATTCATTCAGGTGAGAAGCCGTATCACTGTGATACCTGTGGTAAATCTTTCTCTCAAATAAATAACTTAAACACTCACAAGCGTATTCATACAGGTGAGAAGCCCTATCACTGTGACACCTGTGGTAAATCATTCTCTCAGATAAATAACTTAAACACTCACAAGCGTATTCATACAGGTGAGAAGCCCTATCACTGTGACACCTGTGGTAAATCTTTCTCTCAGATAAATAACTTAAACACTCACAAGCGTATTCATACAGGTGAGAAGCCCTATCACTGTGATACCTGTGGTAAATCTTTCTCTCAAATAAATAACTTAAACACTCACAAGCGTATTCATACAGGTGAGAAGCCCTATCACTGTGACACCTGTGGTAAATCATTCTCTCAGATAAATAACTTAAACACTCACAAGCGTATTCATACAGGTGAGAAGCCCTATCACTGTGACACCTGTGGTAAATCTTTCTCTCAAATAAATAACTTAAACACTCACAAGCGTATTCATACAGGTGAGAAGCCCTATCACTGTGACACCTGTGGTAAATCTTTCTCTCAGATAAATAACTTAAACACTCACAAGCGTATTCATACAGGTGAGAAGCCCTATCACTGTGACACCTGTGGTAAATCTTTCTCTCAAATAAATAACTTAAACACTCACAAGCGTATTCATACAGGTGAGAAGCCCTATCACTGTGACACCTGTGGTAAATCTTTCTCTCAAATAAATAACTTAAACACTCACAAGCGTATTCATACAGGTGAGAAGCCCTATCACTGTGACACCTGTGGTAAATCTTTCTCTCAAATAAATAACTTAAACACTCACAGCGTATTCATACAGGTGAGAAGCCCTATCACTGTGACACCTGTGGTAAATCTTTCTCTCAAATAAATAACTTAAACACTCACAAGCGTATTCATACAGGTGAGAAGCCCTATCACTGTGACACCTGTGGTAAATCTTTCTCTCAAATAAATAACTTAAACACTCACAAGTGTATTCATACAGGTGAGAAGCCCTATCACTGTGACACCTGTGGTAAATCTTTCTCTCAAATAAATAACTTAAACACTCACAGGCGTATTCATACAGGTGAGAAGCCCTATCACTGTGACACCTGTGGTAAATCTTTCTCTCAAATAAATAACTTAAACACTCACAGGCGTATTCATACAGGTGAGAAGCCCTATCACTGTGACACCTGTGGTAAATCTTTCTCTCAAATAAATAACTTAAACACTCACAGGCATATTCATACAGGTGAGAAGCCCTATCACTGTGACACCTGTGGTAAATCTTTCTCTCAAATAAATAACTTAAACACTCACAGGCGTATTCATACAGGTGAGAAGACCAATCACTGTGACACCTGTGGTAAATCTTTCTCTCAAATAAATAACTTAAACACTCACAAGCGTATTCATACAGGTGAGAAGCCCTATCACTGTGACACCTGTGGTAAATCTTTCTCTCAAATAAATAACTTAAACACTCACAAGCGTAGTCATACAGGTGAGAAGCCCTATCACTGTGACACCTGTGGTAAATCTTTCTCTCAAATAAATAACTTAAACACTCACAGGCGTATTCATACAGGTGAGAAGCCCTATCACTGTGACACCTGTGGTAAATCTTTCTCTCAAAAAAATAACTTAAACACTCACAAGCGTATTCATACAGGTGAGAAGCCCTATCACTGTGACACCTGTGGTAAATCTTTCTCTCAAATAAATAACTTAAACACTCACAAGCGTATTCATACAGGTGAGAAGCCCTATCACTGTGACACCTGTGGTAAATCTTTCTCTCAAATAAATAACTTAAACACTCACAGGCGTATTCATACAGGTGAGAAGCCCTATCACTGTGACACCTGTGGTAAATCTTTCTCTCAAATAAATAACTTAAACACTCACAGGCGTATTCATACAGGTGAGAAGCCCTATCACTGTGACACCTGTGGTAAATCTTTCTCTCAAATAAATAACTTAAACACTCACAGGCGTATTCATACAGGTGAGAAGCCCTATCACTGTGACACCTGTGGTAAATCTTTCTCTCAAATAAATAACTTAAACACTCACAGGCATATTCATACAGGTGAGAAGCCCTATCACTGTGACACCTGTGGTAAATCTTTCTCTCAAATAAATAACTTAAACACTCACAGGCGTATTCATACAGGTGAGAAGACCTATCACTGTGACACCTGTGGTAAATCTTTCTCTCAAATAAATAACTTAAACACTCACAAGCGTATTCATACAGGTGAGAAGCCCTATCACTGTGACACCTGTGGTAAATCTTTCTCTCAAATAAATAACTTAAACACTCACAGGCGTATTCATACAGGTGAGAAGCCCTATCACTGTGACACCTGTGGTAAATCTTTCTCTCAAATAAATAACTTAAACACTCACAGGCGTATTCATACAGGTGAGAAGCCCTATCACTGTGACACCTGTGGTAAATCTTTCTCTCAAATAAATAACTTAAACACTCACAGGCATATTCATACAGGTGAGAAGCCCTATCACTGTGACACCTGTGGTAAATCTTTCTCTCAAATAAATAACTTAAACACTCACAGGCGTATTCATACAGGTGAGAAGACCTATCACTGTGACACCTGTGGTAAATCTTTCTCTCAAATAAATAACTTAAACACTCACAAGCGTATTCATACAGGTGAGAAGCCCTATCACTGTGACACCTGTGGTAAATCTTTCTCTCAAATAAATAACTTAAACACTCACAAGCGTATTCATACAGGTGAGAAGCCCTATCACTGTGACACCTGTGGTAAATCTTTCTCTCAAATAAATAACTTAAACACTCACAGGCGTATTCATACAGGTGAGAAGCCCTATCACTGTGACACCTGTGGTAAATCTTTCTCTCAAAAAAATAACTTAAACACTCACAAGCGTATTCATACAGGTGAGAAGCCCTATCACTGTGACACCTGTGGTAAATCATTCTCTCAGATAAATAACTTAAACACTCACAGGCGTATTCATACAGGTGAGAAGCCCTATCACTGTGACACCTGTGGTAAATCTTTCTCTCAAAAAAATAACTTAAACACTCACAAGCGTATTCATACAGGTGAGAAGCCCTATCACTGTGACACCTGTGGTAAATCTTTCTCTCAAATAAATAACTTAAACACTCACAAGCGTATTCATACAGGTGAGAAGCCCTATCACTGTGACACCTGTGGTAAATCTTTCTCTCAAATAAATAACTTAAACACTCACAGGCGTATTCATACAGGTGAGAAGCCCTATCACTGTGACACCTGTGGTAAATCTTTCTCTCAAATAAATAACTTAAACACTCACAAGCGTATTCATACAGGTGAGAAGCCCTATCACTGTGACACCTGTGGTAAATCATTCTCTCAGATAAATAACTTAAACACTCACAAGCGTATTCATACAGGTGAGAAGCCCTATCACTGTGACACCTGTGGTAAATCTTTCTCTCAGATAAATAACTTAAACACTCACAAGCGTATTCATACAGGTGAGAAGCCCTATCACTGTGATACCTGTGGTAAATCTTTCTCTCAAATAAATAACTTAAACACTCACAAGCGTATTCATACAGGTGAGAAGCCCTATCACTGTGACACCTGTGGTAAATCTTTCTCTCAAATAAATAACTTAAACACTCACAAGCGTATTCATACAGGTGAGAAGCCCTATCACTGTGACACCTGTGGTAAATCTTTCTCTCAGATAAATAACTTAAACACTCACAAGCGTATTCATACAGGTGAGAAGCCCTATCACTGTGACACCTGTGGTAAATCTTTCTCTCAGATAAATAACTTAAACACTCACAAGCGTATTCATACAGGTGAGAAGCCCTATCACTGTGATACCTGTGGTAAATCTTTCTCTCAAATAAATAACTTAAACACTCACAAGCGTATTCATACAGGTGAGAAGCCCTATCACTGTGACACCTGTGGTAAATCATTCTCTCAGATAAATAACTTAAACACTCACAAGCGTATTCATACAGGTGAGAAGCCCTATCACTGTGACACCTGTGGTAAATCTTTCTCTCAGATAAATAACTTAAACACTCACAAGCGTATTCATACAGGTGAGAAGCCCTATCACTGTGATACCTGTGGTAAATCTTTCTCTCAAATAAATAACTTAAACACTCACAAGCGTATTCATACAGGTGAGAAGCCCTATCACTGTGACACCTGTGGTAAATCATTCTCTCAGATAAATAACTTAAACACTCACAAGCGTATTCATACAGGTGAGAAGCCCTATCACTGTGACACCTGTGGTAAATCTTTCTCTCAAATAAATAACTTAAACACTCACAAGCGTATTCATACAGGTGAGAAGCCCTATCACTGTGACACCTGTGGTAAATCATTCTCTCAGATAAATAACTTAAACACTCACAAGCGTATTCATACAGGTGAGAAGCCCTATCACTGTGACACCTGTGGTAAATCTTTCTCTCAAATAAATAACTTAAACACTCACAAGCGTATTCATACAGGTGAGAAGCCCTATCACTGTGACACCTGTGGTAAATCATTCTCTCAGATAAATAACTTAAACACTCACAAGCGTATTCATACAGGTGAGAAGCCCTATCACTGTGACACCTGTGGTAAATCTTTCTCTCAAATAAATAACTTAAACACTCACAAGCGTATTCATACAGGTGAGAAGCCCTATCACTGTGACACCTGTGGTAAATCTTTCTCTCAAATAAATAACTTAAACACTCACAGGCGTATTCATACAGGTGAGAAGCCCTATCACTGTGACACCTGTGGTAAATCTTTCTCTCAAATAAATAACTTAAACACTCACAAGCGTATTCATACAGGTGAGAAGCCCTATCACTGTGACACCTGTGGTAAATCTTTCTCTCAAATAAATAACTTAAACACTCACAAGCGTATTCATACAGGTGAGAAGCCCTATCACTGTGACACCTGTGGTAAATCTTTCTCTCAGATAAATAACTTAAACACTCACAAGCGTATTCATACAGGTGAGAAGCCCTATCACTGTGACACCTGTGGTAAATCTTTCTCTCAAATAAATAACTTAAACACTCACAAGCGTATTCATACAGGTGAGAAGCCCTATCACTGTGACACCTGTGGTAAATCTTTCTCTCAGATAAATAACTTAAACACTCACAAGCGTATTCATACAGGTGAGAAGCCCTATCACTGTGACACCTGTGGTAAATCTTTCTCTCAGATAAATAACTTAAACACTCACAAGCGTATTCATACAGGTGAGAAGCCCTATCACTGTGACACCTGTGGTAAATCTTTCTCTCAAATAAATAACTTAAACACTCACAAGCGTATTCATACAGGTGAGAAGCCCTATCACTGTGACACCTGTGGTAAATCTTTCTCTCAGATAAATAACTTAAACACTCACAAGCGTATTCATACAGGTGAGAAGCCCTATCACTGTGACACCTGTGGTAAATCTTTCTCTCAAATAAATAACTTAAACACTCACAAGCGTATTCATACAGGTGAGAAGCCCTATCACTGTGACACCTGTGGTAAATCTTCTCTCAGATAAATAACTTAAACACTCACAAGCGTATTCATACAGGTGAGAAGCCCTATCACTGTGACACCTGTGGTAAATCTTTCTCTCAGATAAATAACTTAAACACTCACAAGCGTATTCATACAGGTGAGAAGCCCTATCACTGTGACACCTGTGGTAAATCTTTCTCTCAAATAAATAACTTAAACACTCACAAGCGTATTCATACAGGTGAGAAGCCCTATCACTGTGAACCTGTGGTAAATCTTTCTCTCAAATAAATAACTTAAACACTCACAAGCGTATTCATACAGGTGAGAAGCCCTATCACTGTGACACCTGTGGTAAATCTTTCTCTCAGATAAATAACTTAAACACTCACAAGCGTATTCATACAGGTGAGAAGCCCTATCACTGTGACACCTGTGGTAAATCTTTCTCTCAGATAAATAACTTAAACACTCACAAGCGTATTCATACAGGTGAGAAGCCCTATCACTGTGATACCTGTGGTAAATCTTTCTCTCAAATAAATAACTTAAACACTCACAAGCGTATTCATACAGGTGAGAAGCCCTATCACTGTGACACCTGTGGTAAATCTTTCTCTCAAATAAATAACTTAAACACTCACAAGCGTATTCATACAGGTGAGAAGCCCTATCACTGTGACACCTGTGGTAAATCTTTCTCTCAAATAAATAACTTAAACACTCACAAGCGTATTCATACAGGTGAGAAGCCCTATCACTGTGACACCTGTGGTAAATCTTTCTCTCAAATAAATAACTTAAACACTCACAAGCGTATTCATACAGGTGAGAAGCCCTATCACTGTGACACCTGTGGTAAATCTTTCTCTCAAATAAATAACTTAAACACTCACAAGCGTATTCATACAGGTGAGAAGCCCTATCACTGTGACACCTGTGGTAAATCTTTCTCTCAAATAAATAACTTAAACACTCACAGGCGTATTCATACAGGTGAGAAGCCCTATCACTGTGACACCTGTGGTAAATCTTTCTCTCAAAAAAATAACTTAAACACTCACAAGCGTATTCATACAGGTGAGAAGCCCTATCACTGTGACACCTGTGGTAAATCTTTCTCTCAAATAAATAACTTAAACACTCACAAGCGTATTCATACAGGTGAGAAGCCCTATCACTGTGACACCTGTGGTAAATCTTTCTCTCAAATAAATAACTTAAACACTCACAGGCGTATTCATACAGGTGAGAAGCCCTATCACTGTGACACCTGTGGTAAATCTTTCTCTCAAATAAATAACTTAAACACTCACAGGCGTATTCATACAGGTGAGAAGCCCTATCACTGTGACACCTGTGGTAAATCTTTCTCTCAAATAAATAACTTAAACACTCACAGGCGTATTCATACAGGTGAGAAGCCCTATCACTGTGACACCTGTGGTAAATCTTTCTCTCAAATAAATAACTTAAACACTCACAGGCATATTCATACAGGTGAGAAGCCCTATCACTGTGACACCTGTGGTAAATCTTTCTCTCAAATAAATAACTTAAACACTCACAGCGTATTCATACAGGTGAGAAGCCCTATCACTGTGACACCTGTGGTAAATCTTTCTCTCAAATAAATAACTTAAACACTCACAAGCGTATTCATACAGGTGAGAAGCCCTATCACTGTGACACCTGTGGTAAATCTTTCTCTCAAATAAATAACTTAAACACTCACAGGCGTATTCATACAGGTGAGAAGCCCTATCACTGTGACACCTGTGGTAAATCTTTCTCTCAAATAAATAACTTAAACACTCACAGGCGTATTCATACAGGTGAGAAGCCCTATCACTGTGACACCTGTGGTAAATCTTTCTCTCAAATAAATAACTTAAACACTCACAGGTATTCATACAGGTGAGAAGCCCTATCACTGTGACACCTGTGGTAAATCTTTCTCTCAAATAAATAACTTAAACACTCACAGGCGTATTCATACAGGTGAGAAGACCCTATCACTGTGACACCTGTGGTAAATCTTTCTCTCAAATAAATAACTTAAACACTCACAAGCGTATTCATACAGGTGAGAAGCCCTATCACTGTGACACCTGTGGTAAATCTTTCTCTCAAATAAATAACTTAAACACTCACAAGCGTATTCATACAGGTGAGAAGCCCTATCACTGTGACACCTGTGGTAAATCTTTCTCTCAAATAAATAACTTAAACACTCACAGGCGTATTCATACAGGTGAGAAGCCCTATCACTGTGACACCTGTGGTAAATCTTTCTCTCAAAAAATAACTTAAACACTCACAAGCGTATTCATACAGGTGAGAAGCCCTATCACTGTGACACCTGTGGTAAATCTTTCTCTCAAATAAATAACTTAAACACTCACAAGCGTATTCATACAGGTGAGAAGCCCTATCACTGTGACACCTGTGGTAAATCTTTCTCTCAAATAAATAACTTAAACACTCACAGCGTATTCATACAGGTGAGAAGCCCTATCACTGTGACACCTGTGGTAAATCTTTCTCTCAAATAAATAACTTAAACACTCACAGGCGTATTCATACAGGTGAGAAGCCCTATCACTGTGACACCTGTGGTAAATCTTTCTCTCAAATAAATAACTTAAACACTCACAGGCGTATTCATACAGGTGAGAAGCCCTATCACTGTGACACCTGTGGTAAATCTTTCTCTCAAATAAATAACTTAAACACTCACAGGCATATTCATACAGGTGAGAAGCCCTATCACTGTGACACCTGTGGTAAATCTTTCTCTCAAATAAATAACTTAAACACTCACAGGCGTATTCATACAGGTGAGAAGCCCTATCACTGTGACACCTGTGGTAAATCTTTCTCTCAAATAAATAACTTAAACACTCACAAGCGTATTCATACAGGTGAGAAGCCCTATCACTGTGACACCTGTGGTAAATCATTCTCTCAGATAAATAACTTAAACACTCACAAGCGTATTCATACAGGTGAGAAGCCCTATCACTGTGACACCTGTGGTAAATCTTTCTCTCAGATAAATAACTTAAACACTCACAAGCGTATTCATACAGGTGAGAAGCCCTATCACTGTGACACCTGTGGTAAATCTTTCTCTCAAATAAATAACTTAAACACTCACAAGCGTATTCATACAGGTGAGAAGCCCTATCACTGTGACACCTGTGGTAAATCTTTCTCTCAGATAAATAACTTAAACACTCACAAGCGTATTCATACAGGTGAGAAGCCCTATCACTGTGATACCTGTGGTAAATCTTTCTCTCAAATAAATAACTTAAACACTCACAAGCGTATTCATACAGGTGAGAAGCCCTATCACTGTGACACCTGTGGTAAATCATTCTCTCAGATAAATAACTTAAACACTCACAAGCGTATTCATACAGGTGAGAAGCCCTATCACTGTGACACCTGTGGTAAATCTTTCTCTCAGATAAATAACTTAAACACTCACAAGCGTATTCATACAGGTGAGAAGCCCTATCACTGTGATACCTGTGGTAAATCTTTCTCTCAAATAAATAACTTAAACACTCACAAGCGTATTCATACAGGTGAGAAGCCCTATCACTGTGACACCTGTGGTAAATCTTTCTCTCAAATAAATAACTTAAACACTCACAAGCGTATTCATACAGGTGAGAAGCCCTATCACTGTGACACCTGTGGTAAATCTTTCTCTCAGATAAATAACTTAAACACTCACAAGCGTATTCATACAGGTGAGAAGCCCTATCACTGTGACACCTGTGGTAAATCTTTCTCTCAGATAAATAACTTAAACACTCACAAGCGTATTCATACAGGTGAGAAGCCGTATCACTGTGATACCTGTGGTAAATCTTTCTCTCAAATAAATAACTTAAACACTCACAAGCGTATTCATACAGGTGAGAAGCCCTATCACTGTGACACCTGTGGTAAATCATTCTCTCAGATAAATAACTTAAACACTCACAAGCGTATTCATACAGGTGAGAAGCCCTATCACTGTGACACCTGTGGTAAATCTTTCTCTCAGATAAATAACTTAAACACTCACAAGCGTATTCATACAGGTGAGAAGCCCTATCACTGTGACACCTGTGGTAAATCTTTCTCTCAAATAAATAACTTAAACACTCACAAGCGTATTCATACAGGTGAGAAGCCCTATCACTGTGACACCTGTGGTAAATCATTCTCTCAGATAAATAACTTAAACACTCACAAGCGTATTCATACAGGTGAGAAGCCCTATCACTGTGACACCTGTGGTAAATCTTTCTCTCAAATAAATAACTTAAACACTCACAAGCGTATTCATACAGGTGAGAAGCCCTATCACTGTGACACCTGTGGTAAATCTTTCTCTCAGATAAATAACTTAAACACTCACAAGCGTATTCATACAGGTGAGAAGCCCTATCACTGTGACACCTGTGGTAAATCTTTCTCTCAAATAAATAACTTAAACACTCACAAGCGTATTCATACAGGTGAGAAGCCCTATCACTGTGACACCTGTGGTAAATCTTTCTCTCAAATAAATAACTTAAACACTCACAGGCGTATTCATACAGGTGAGAAGCCCTATCACTGTGACACCTGTGGTAAATCTTTCTCTCAAATAAATAACTTAAACACTCACAGGCGTATTCATACAGGTGAGAAGCCCTATCACTGTGACACCTGTGGTAAATCTTTCTCTCAAATAAATAACTTAAACACTCACAGCGTATTCATACAGGTGAGAAGCCCTATCACTGTGACACCTGTGGTAAATCTTTCTCTCAAATAAATAACTTAAACACTCACAGCGTATTCATACAGGTGAGAAGCCCTATCACTGTGACACCTGTGGTAAATCTTTCTCTCAAATAAATAACTTAAACACTCACAGGCATATTCATACAGGTGAGAAGCCCTATCACTGTGACACCTGTGGTAAATCTTTCTCTCAAATAAATAACTTAAACACTCACAGGCGTATTCATACAGGTGAGAAGCCCTATCACTGTGACACCTGTGGTAAATCTTTCTCTCAAATAAATAACTTAAACACTCACAAGCGTATTCATACAGGTGAGAAGCCCTATCACTGTGACACCTGTGGTAAATCTTCTCTCAGATAAATAACTTAAACACTCACAAGCGTATTCATACAGGTGAGAAGCCCTATCACTGTGACACCTGTGGTAAATCTTTCTCTCAGATAAATAACTTAAACACTCACAAGCGTATTCATACAGGTGAGAAGCCCTATCACTGTGATACCTGTGGTAAATCTTTCTCTCAAATAAATAACTTAAACACTCACAAGCGTATTCATACAGGTGAGAAGCCCTATCACTGTGACACCTGTGGTAAATCATTCTCTCAGATAAATAACTTAAACACTCACAAGCGTATTCATACAGGTGAGAAGCCCTATCACTGTGATACCTGTGGTAAATCTTTCTCTCAAATAAATAACTTAAACACTCACAAGCGTATTCATACAGGTGAGAAGCCCTATCACTGTGACACCTGTGGTAAATCATTCTCTCAGATAAATAACTTAAACACTCACAAGCGTATTCATACAGGTGAGAAGCCCTATCACTGTGACACCTGTGGTAAATCTTTCTCTCAGATAAATAACTTAAACACTCACAAGCGTATTCATACAGGTGAGAAGCCCTATCACTGTGATACCTGTGGTAAATCTTTCTCTCAAATAAATAACTTAAACACTCACAAGCGTATTCATACAGGTGAGAAGCCCTATCACTGTGACACCTGTGGTAAATCTTTCTCTCAAATAAATAACTTAAACACTCACAAGCGTATTCATACAGGTGAGAAGCCCTATCACTGTGACACCTGTGGTAAATCTTTCTCTCAGATAAATAACTTAAACACTCACAAGCGTATTCATACAGGTGAGAAGCCCTATCACTGTGACACCTGTGGTAAATCTTTCTCTCAATAAATAACTTAAACACTCACAAGCGTATTCATACAGGTGAGAAGCCCTATCACTGTGACACCTGTGGTAAATCTTTCTCTCAAATAAATAACTTAAACACTCACAAGCGTATTCATACAGGTGAGAAGCCCTATCACTGTGACACCTGTGGTAAATCTTTCTCTCAGATAAATAACTTAAACACTCACAAGCGTATTCATACAGGTGAGAAGCCCTATCACTGTGACACCTGTGGTAAATCTTTCTCTCAGATAAATAACTTAAACACTCACAAGCGTATTCATACAGGTGAGAAGCCCTATCACTGTGACACCTGTGGTAAATCTTTCTCTCAAATAAATAACTTAAACACTCACAAGCGTATTCATACAGGTGAGAAGCCCTATCACTGTGACACCTGTGGTAAATCATTCTCTCAGATAAATAACTTAAACACTCACAAGCGTATTCATACAGGTGAGAAGCCCTATCACTGTGACACCTGTGGTAAATCTTTCTCTCAAATAAATAACTTAAACACTCACAAGCGTATTCATACAGGTGAGAAGCCCTATCACTGTGACACCTGTGGTAAATCATTTCTCTCAGATAAATAACTTAAACACTCACAAGCGTATTCATACAGGTGAGAAGCCCTATCACTGTGACACCTGTGGTAAATCTTTCTCTCAAATAAATAACTTAAACACTCACAAGCGTATTCATACAGGTGAGAAGCCCTATCACTGTGACACCTGTGGTAAATCTTTCTCTCAAATAAATAACTTAAACACTCACAGCGTATTCATACAGGTGAGAAGCCCTATCACTGTGACACCTGTGGTAAATCTTTCTCTCAAATAAATAACTTAAACACTCACAAGCGTATTCATACAGGTGAGAAGCCCTATCACTGTGACACCTGTGGTAAATCTTTCTCTCAAATAAATAACTTAAACACTCACAGGCGTATTCATACAGGTGAGAAGCCCTATCACTGTGACACCTGTGGTAAATCTTTCTCTCAGATAAATAACTTAAACACTCACAAGCGTATTCATACAGGTGAGAAGCCCTATCACTGTGACACCTGTGGTAAATCTTTCTCTCAAATAAATAACTTAAACACTCACAAGCGTATTCATACAGGTGAGAAGCCCTATCACTGTGACACCTGTGGTAAATCATTCTCTCAGATAAATAACTTAAACACTCACAAGCGTATTCATACAGGTGAGAAGCCCTATCACTGTGACACCTGTGGTAAATCTTTCTCTCAGATAAATAACTTAAACACTCACAAGCGTATTCATACAGGTGAGAAGCCCTATCACTGTGATACCTGTGGTAAATCTTTCTCTCAAATAAATAACTTAAACACTCACAAGCGTATTCATACAGGTGAGAAGCCCTATCACTGTGACACCTGTGGTAAATCTTTCTCTCAGATAAATAACTTAAACACTCACAAGCGTATTCATACAGGTGAGAAGCCCTATCACTGTGATACCTGTGGTAAATCTTTCTCTCAAATAAATAACTTAAACACTCACAAGCGTATTCATACAGGTGAGAAGCCCTATCACTGTGACACCTGTGGTAAATCATTCTCTCAGATAAATAACTTAAACACTCACAAGCGTATTCATACAGGTGAGAAGCCCTATCACTGTGACACCTGTGGTAAATCTTTCTCTCAGATAAATAACTTAAACACTCACAAGCGTATTCATACAGGTGAGAAGCCCTATCACTGTGATACCTGTGGTAAATCTTTCTCTCAAATAAATAACTTAAACACTCACAAGCGTATTCATACAGGTGAGAAGCCGTATCACTGTGAAACCTGTGGTAAATCTTTCTCTCAAATAAATAACTTAAACACTCACAAGCGTATTCATACAGGTGAGAAGCCCTATCACTGTGACACCTGTGGTAAATCATTCTCTCAGATAAATAA
Source organism: Octopus sinensis (assembly GCF_006345805.1). Taxonomy (NCBI): domain Eukaryota; kingdom Metazoa; phylum Mollusca; class Cephalopoda; order Octopoda; family Octopodidae; genus Octopus; species Octopus sinensis. The sequence goes on from NC_043024.1 coordinate 2,538,857, forward strand.
CTTAAACACTCACAAGCGTATTCATACAGGTGAGAAGCCCTATCACTGTGACACCTGTGGTAAATCTTTCTCTCAGATAAATAACTTAAACACTCACAAGCGTATTCATACAGGTGAGAAGCCCTATCACTGTGATACCTGTGGTAAATCTTTCTCTCAAATAAATAACTTAAACACTCACAAGCGTATTCATACAGGTGAGAAGCCCTATCACTGTGACACCTGTGGTAAATCTCTCTCTCAAATAAATAACTTAAACACTCACAAGCGTATTCATACAGGTGAGAAGCCCTATCACTGTGACACCTGTGGTAAATCTTTCTCTCAAATAAATAACTTAAACACTCACAAGCGTATTCATACAGGTGAGAAGCCCTATCACTGTGACACCTGTGGTAAATCTTTCTCTCAAATAAATAACTTAAACACTCACAGGCGTATTCATACAGGTGAGAAGCCCTATCACTGTGACACCTGTGGTAAATCTTTCTCTCAAATAAATAACTTAAACACTCACAAGCGTATTCATACAGGTGAGAAGCCCTATCACTGTGACACCTGTGGTAAATCTTTCTCTCAAATAAATAACTTAAACACTCACAAGCGTATTCATACAGGTGAGAAGCCCTATCACTGTGACACCTGTGGTAAATCTTTCTCTCAGATAAATAACTTAAACACTCACAAGCGTATTCATACAGGTGAGAAGCCCTATCACTGTGACACCTGTGGTAAATCTTTCTCTCAAATAAATAACTTAAACACTCACAAGCGTATTCATACAGGTGAGAAGCCCTATCACTGTGATACCTGTGGTAAATCATTCTCTCAGAATCATAACTTAACGACTCACAAACACATCCATACTGGAGAGAAGCCTTAACAGTGCAATATCTTTTATGTTCTTACTTGATTCGATCATTGACTTGCGGTCATACTGGAGCACTGCCTTAACCCTTTAGTGTTTAAACCGGCCATATCCGGCCCAAATAATCTACCTGTTTTCTGTTAAAACTGCCCACATTTGGTATCTCACATCAGCCTATAATGTCAATCTAAAAACAGGTGATAACATCATCAAAATCTTAAAGCTACGAAATAATGACATGATTAGCTTAAAACAATATGATGAATAAATATTATATTTGACAGAATAATCTGAATGCTAAAGGGTTAAAGGGTTTACTCCAACAAAACGATTTCATTGCACGGAAAAGACACCCAGTGCACTCGGTAGAGTGGTTGGCATCAGGAAGAGCATCCAGCTGTAGAAACCCTGCTAGAATAGCTGACTGGAGTCTGGTGCAGCTCTCCAGCCTTGCCAGCCCCTGTCAAAAGTCTAACCAATGCGAAGATGGAAATCCAATAATATTTCTTTATTGGTCTCTTTTGTTAAACTGCTAGGTTACAGGTGCTTAAACAAACCAACACAGTTTATCAAACAATAGGCAAACAAGCACACATATGCATGATGGCTTCCATACAGTTTCTGTCAACCAAATTCACTCACACAATATTGGTTAGCCCAGACTATGATGGAAGACACTTGCCCACGGTGCTGCACATTTTCCAAAAAAGATGGACTTCTGGTGACTGTATACTGTTTCAACAAGGATTGTTATCCATTATTCTGTTTTTCACAATCATCATCCTCATCATTTAATGTCTGTTGTCCATGCTGGCATGGGTTGGACGGTTTGACCAGGGCTGGCAAGCTGTACCAGACTCTAGTCTAGTTTGGCATGGTTTCTATGGCTGGATGCTCTTCCTAACACCAAACACTCTGAGAGTATAATGGGCGCTTTTATGTGCACTGGCACAGGTGCCAGTTGTGTGACACTAGTATCTGCCACAACTACAATTTCGCTTGGCTTGATGGGTCTTCTCAAACACAGCATAATGCCAAAGGTCTTGGTCACTTGCATGGCCTGATGCCAAAGGTCGTGGTCATAAGGAGAATACATTCTACAGACTCTTATTGTCAGATGATTGACCATAAAATACTGAAATCAAAACAACCAAGATTTTTATCTATTTTTTTTTTATTTGGATTTTAATGTGGATTACTTATGTAATTACGTTTACCTTTTCTGTCTGAGAATAAAAAAATTGCTTTATATTATTATTCTTGTTGTCAATCAACTTACCATTTCTCATCTTCAACAAACAAGAACTTCCAGCCTTTACTCCTCAGCCTTCCTAATTCATTTTCATCCTCTGCCAGGCATTATATGGAAGTTTTCCTGTTGCTCACAGACAGATACTTTTTTCTTTACGAAAGGATCAATAAATATACTATTAAGCATTCATCCAATTCCTTGCCTTTTTTTTTCTCCGGAAATTGTAGTTAAGACACCCGTGCCGGTGACACGTACAAAGCACCATTCGAGCGTGGCAGTTACTAGCATCGCCTCACTGGCGTCCGTGCCGGTGACACATAAAAGCACCAACCGATCGTGGCCGTTTGCCAGTCTGCTCTGGCTCCTGTGCCGGTGGCACGTAAAAGACACCTGCTACACTCACGGAGTTGTTGGCATTAGGAAGGGCATCCAACTGTAGAAACACTGCCAGATCAGACTGGAGCCTGGTGCAGCCTCCATGGCTTACCAGACCCCGGTAGAACCGTCCAACCCATGCTAGCATGGAAAGCGGACGTTAAATGATGATGATGTGATAGTGAGAGCTTTTCCAGAAGTCTGTCAGTCGTTACCCTTGTCTCGCAATATAATAGTTTATTTACAAATCCTTTAATAGATAACAAAAAAAATTGGCTGTCAATAATAGGAACATCATCATTTAACGTCCGTTTTCCATGCTAGCATGGGTTGGACGGTTCGACCGGCGTCTGGTAAGCCATAGAGGCTGCACCAGGCTCCAGTCTGATCTGGTAGAGTTTCTAAAGCTGGATGCCCTTCTTAACACCAACCACTCCATGAGTGTAGTGGGTGTTCTTTACGTGCCACCGGCACAGGGGCCAGAGCAGTCTGGCAAACGGCCACGATCGGTTGGTGCTTTTATGTGTCACCGGCACAGGAGCCAGTCAGGCGACGCTAGTATCTGCCACGTTCGGACAGTGCTTATTATATCATATCATATCATATATCCAACATATTTGATATTTTATTTTGAATATCCACATAACTGAGAAACTGAGATACATTGAAGTCCAGTTATGAAGATATGGTACGGAAGTTTCTAAGACGATTCTTTTGTACAAGACTTTGTAAAGTCCATAGCTGAAGAGAACTTGACAGAAACATAGGCGCAGGAGTGACTGTGTGGTTAGTAGCTTGCTTACCAAACACACGGTTCCGGGTTCAGTCCCACTGTGTGACACCTTGGGCAAGTGTCTTCTACTATAACCTCGGGCCAACCAAAGCCTTGTGAGTGGATTTGGTAGACGGAAACTGAAAGAAGCCTGTCATCATCATCATCATCGTCGTTTAACGTCCGTTCTCCATGCTAGCATGCTGTCGTATATATATATATATGCGTGTGTGTGTGTGTGTGTTTGTCCCCCCAACATTGCTTGACAACCGATGCTGGTATGTTTACGTCCCCGTAACTTAGCGGTTCGGCAAATCACCTCCTTCCTCCAGATTCAGGCAATTTCTAAAAACAAGCATTTGACAGTCTGCAACTCATTACTCTTTTACTTGTTTCAGTCATTTGACTGTGGCCATGCTGGAGCACCACCTTTAGTTGAGCAAATTGACCCTGGGACTTATTCTTCGTAAGCCTAGTACTTATTCTATCGGTCTCTATTTGCCGAATTGCTAAGTGACAGGGACGTAAACACACCAGCATCGTTTGTCAAGCGATGTTGGGGGGACAGACACACAAACATATACACACACACGCATATATATATATACATATATACGACGGGCTTCTTTCAGTTTCCGTCTAACAAATCCACTCACAAGGCTTTGGTCGGCCCGAGGCTATAGTAGAAGATACTTGGTTGGTAAGCAAGCTACTTACCACACAGCCACTGCTACACCTCAATCTTTGATTACGACATCAGGCTGCGAACGTTAGCAACCAGAGACTCTTCACTGCAGTGAAAATTCATGTTTTTCCCACGTTTCATAGTGCTAAGTATTTCAAGCAGTTCGTCTGGGAGAGCTGGTCTTTCGCACACCGACCCCCATTCAACTCCTTGGTTATCACTGACCCCCCTGTAATTGCTCACCAACCCCTAGGGGTCCCTGAGATCCCCTTTAGCAACCCCCGATTTATAGTTAGTAACATAAATTGCACAATGATGCAGTCATTGGCTTAGGAGACTACATTTCTCAGTGAAAGAAGCCTGTTGTATATATGTATATATATGTGTGTCTGTGTTTGTCCCCTCAACATCGCTTGACAACTGATGCTGGTGTGTTTACGTCTCCGTCACTTAGTGGTCCGGCAAAAGAGACCGATAGAATAAGTACTGGGCTTACAAAGAAAAAGTTCTGGGGTCGATTTGCTCTACTAAAGGCGGTGCTCCAGCATGGCCAGTCAAATGACTGAAACAAGCAAAAGAGTAAAGAGTATATATATATACAAAATAAGAAAATGGAGGAACACATCTTAATCAATGATAAACTACCAGATAATTCCCAATCACATAATTTATTAAACCACTACATATGAACATTCAGGTCAAACATAATAATATAGAACAAAACAATGTACATCAATGAGTAATATGATACAATAAGTACAGTATGTATAAGTGAATATAAATATAAACTACATATTACAGCTGTTTCAGCCATGCAGATATGGGTGCCTCATTAAGCTCATATTAGCCATGTGTGATAGGTTAATATGTGGTTATAAATGAGACACTTACAAAAATATCCCAAGGCCTCTTCAGAGATTATAAAGTACAAACAAAATTAAATATGAATATCAGAGGAGGTACACCCATATATATATATATCTGCTACTCATGTTGGCGAACTCTGTTCCTTATCAGTTGTGATATGATTCTTTCAGTAGCTTTCAATGTCTCTGTAGTTTCCCCTCTCTCTCTCTATTGTATCTTCTCTACTCTTATAGCAATCTATGCTGATACTGTTCAAGCAGAAATTGTAATCACCACCTCTTTGCGTTCCATGATTGACTGTGGATGTTGGTTCTGCCTCACCCGACTTCATTTCATTGTTCCAAAACAACATAGGTGGAGGCAGGGCTGTGCCATCACGAAGCACGCTTTGCAACCAAGTGGTTTGCAGTTCAATCCCACTGCGCAGCAACCTGGGCAAATGTCTTCTATAGCCCTAGGTTGACCAAAGCCTTGTGAGTGGATTTGATGGATGGAAACTGCATGAAAGACTGTTGTGTGTGTGAATATATATTTATATATACTCTTTACTCTTTTACTTGTTTCAGTCATTTGACTGTGGCCATGCTGGAGCACCGACTTTAGTCGAGCAAATCGACCCCGGGACTTATTGTTTGGAAGCCCAGTACTTAGTCTATCGGTCACTTTTTGCCGAACCGCTAGGTGACGGGGACATAAACACAAGAGCATCGGTTGTCAAGTAATGCTAAGGAGACAAACACAGACAGATATCGTGTGATATGGCCTCCCTCCTGTATGAATAAGTTTGTGTTTAGCTAAGTGATGATTTAAAGAGAATGATTTACCACAGTGATACGGCTTCTCTTTACTATGAATGCGTTTATGAGTATTTAAGTCACCAGCGAATGACTTTCCACAGGTATCACAGTAGTATGGTTTCTCTCCAGTACGGAAGGGTTTGTGTTTAGTTAAATGTTGATTTTGTGAGAATGATTTACCACAAATATCAGTGATATGGTTTCTCTCCTGTATGAATACGTTTATGGTTAGTTAAAGCATCGCTCCGTGAAAACGATTTACCACAGATATCACAGTTATATGGTTTTTCTCCCGTATGAATACGCTTGTGAGTAATTAAATGATGATTCTGAGAGAATGATTTACCACAGATATCACACTGATAAGGTTTCTCTCCTGTGTGAATGTATTTGTGAGTAGTTAGGTTTTGATTCTGAGAGAATGATTCCCCACAGATATCACACTGATAAGGTTTCTCTCCTGTGTGAATGTATTTGTGTTTAGTTAGGTTATGATTCTGAGAGAATGATTTAGCACAGATATCACACTGATAAGGTTTCTCTCCTGTATGAATGTATTTGTGAGTAGATAAGTAATGATTTCCAGAGAATGATTTACCACAGATATCACAGTGATATGGTTTCTCTCCTGTATGAATGTATTTGTGAGTAGTTAAGTAATGATTTCGAGAGAATGATTTACCACAGATATCACAGTGATATGGTTTCTCTCCTGTGTGAATGTATTTGTGAGTGGTTAGGTCGCTATTTCTATAGAATGATTTACCACAGATATCACACGCATATGGTTTCTCTCCTGTATGAATACGTTTGTGAGTGGTTAGGTCGCCATTTTTAGAGAATGATTTACCACAGATATCACAATGATATGGTTTCTCTCCTGTGTGAATGTATTTGTGAGAGGTTAGGTTGCTATTTCTAGAGAATGATTTACCACAGATATCACACTGATAAGGTTTCTCTCCTGTGTGAATGTATTTGTGAGTAGTTAAGTTATGATTTCGAGAGAATGATTCACCACAGATATCACACTGATATGGTTTCTCTCCTGTGTGAATACGTTTGTGTTCAATTAACTGACTACTTTTAGAGAATGATTTACCACAGATATCACAATGAAATGGTTTCTCTCCTGTATGAATACGTTTGTGAGTGGTTAGGTCGCAATTTCTAGAGAATGATTTACCACAGATATCACAATGATGTGACTTAACCACAATGTGGATGCATTTGTGAATAGCTAAGCTATGATTCTGAGAGAATGATTTACCACAGGTGTTACAGCGATACGGCTCGACACCTGCGTGAATGTGTTTATGCGTGGTCAAACGAACCTTTTCAGAGAATGATTTACCACAGATGTCACAGCGATGGAAATCCTCTCCTGCAGGGAAACATTTGTGACTCGTCTGTTCATCTTTGCGAAAGAAGGACTTGTTGGAGACATCACAGTGAAATGATGTTTTCACTTCTTCTGTTTCATCTACAGTAAAATCAATCCTTAACGACTGTGTATTACAATTAACCTCATTATCACGTAATTCATTTTCCATTATTTTTCTCCTCTCACCACAAAGTCCAAATGTTTTTCTTTTTTTTTATATTCTATTCCCCAGTTATTTCTGTTGCTTGAAATGCTTAGTGGTATTTCGTCTGTCTTTTTGTTCTGAGTTCAAATTCCACCGAGGTGGACTTTGCCATTCATCCTTTCAGGGTCAATAAATAAAGTACCAGTTTCACACTGGGGTAGATATAATCAACTTAATCCCTTTGTCTGTCCTTGTTTGTCCCCTCTATGTTTAGCCCCCTAGTGGGCAATAAAGAAATATATATCTCCATCAACTGTAATCATTGTCAATATCTGAGGGGGCTGCCAATTCCCTTGCAATCCAGGTTTAATTAGAATACAGGATTGGTTTTCTTGCACCCATTCCAGGCAGTAAAGTACAGAAATGCTGCTAATAATCACACACCCAAAGAAAATCTTTTACAATTCTATAATTGAATTATATAAACAGGGTAATATTTCTTCTGTGTAGCATCTTAGTTTCATCTTAAACAATACAGTAAAGTACAGAAATGCTGCTAATAATCACACACCCAAAGAAAATCTTTTACAATTCTATAATCGAATTATATAAACAGGGTAATATTTCTTCTGTGTAGCATCTTAGTTTCATCTTAAACAATATATCATATATATTCATGATGTGTTCGATGTAAAATCTTCTTTTATGCTAAATATCCTCTCTGATACTCTGAAATAAAAAAGAAATAATATGAGATATAGAATATACTTGAAAAGTAAAGATTAAATGAAAATTTTATTACGTTTTTATACTGATAAACTGGAGATATAAACCTTTAGCTGGCCAAATAAACTTTAACATGTCAGTCTGACAAACAAACAAGGAGATTATAAGGTAGTCATGGGATGTGCTAAAAATAATAGCTAAATAGCTCTTAAATCATGCAGCAATTTTTAAAATTTGGTTTTGGTTTTTGCACAATCCTATGAATTACAAATTCGCAAGAGTTTTCTAAAAATTCCCAAAAGTTTTGAACCAACAAACAATTTACGATTTACATCTGCTGTTTGTTTGTTGAGCGAAGCGGTCTTCGTCCCAGAGCTTGCAAGATGGAAGAAGTCGGAAACGTGGTCCTTTGCTATTCGTAAGACCCGCAGAAGAGAAAGCAGGTCAGCCCCCCCCCCCCTGAATGCGCATCCAGGCTCGGCGGTTGCATAGGAAGTCGGGGGACAAGAAACAGGAAGAAAGAGTGAGAGAAAGCTAGGGCGAAAGAGTACAACAGGGGTTGCCACCACCCACTGCTGGAGCATCGTGGAGCTTTAGGTGTTTTCACTCAATAAACAGTCACAACGCCCGGTCTGGGAATCGAACCCGCGATCCTCCGAATGCGACTCCACTGCCCTAACCACTGGGCCATTGCGCCTCCACTTACATGTGCTGTATATGAAATACCAGAGGTTATTGTGTTAAAAAGAGCAAGGACTAATGTTTACTTTGAAACGGTTGATGATGATGATATATATATATATATATTTATTGCCCAGAAGGGGATATACAAAGAGGGGACAAACAAGGACAGACATAGGGATTAAGTCGTTTACATCGAACCTAGTGCATAACTGGTACTTAATTTATCGACCCTGAAAGATGAAAGGCAAAGTCGACCTCAGTGGAATTTGAACTCATAACGTAAAGACACATGCATTTCGCCCGTCGTGCTAATGTTGCTGCCAGCTCGCCACCTTTATATATATATATATATATATATATATATTTTATTTTATTTTATAGAAGGAGCTTCTACAGTACTAGAACTGTTTCATTCAGATGAAACAATTCTAGTCCTGTAGAAGCTCCTTCTATAAAATAAATTACTTTACTCTGCTATGTATTGAGTACCTTATTTACTGTGGTTAACCCCGACTCAACCCGGGACCTACATATATATATATATTGGTAAAACGGTAAGATAACAAAAGAAAGAAAGAGACCTCAATATTATGTAATTAGAGGAAATTTATCTATAAAATAATATGTTACATTTACTCAATAGTCAAGATAAAACTCTAAGTTTCAGATGCCGAAGTGGAAATCCACAACACCATCTCTTCGGTTATCTGGCCATCTGAAAAAACTCTATGAAAAAATACCGTTATATAAAGGGAAATTACTGTATTATAATTCTGCGCGCGAAAACCCACGTGCGTACTTATACGTCACTATGGAAACGTACACATCTTCACTCGCATTTTTCGCCAAATATATACGCATATATATATACAACCTCTTACATACACACATGCGTACCGTAAAAGTTCATACATACGTCTATATACGCACAAACACAAGAAAAACCATGGTTAAAGGTAACAGAAAAAAAAACATAAGGAAGTATACAAAGCATAAAAACCACGTTCATATACGGACATGCCCCAATGCACTCATACACACACACACGCCCGTATATGTACATACCCGCACATATTTATATACGCATACATACACACGCATATACAAAAAATGAATATATATATGTCCCCCCCCACCATAAAAATACTAAGTAAAAACGTCTATATATATACATATATATGCACATACACACACAAAAGTTGGCGATTACAAAGGTATTTCACAAGGATCACATATATAGTGGAAGCCGCTTATTGTGATCATTTCCGTACAGCACTGGCCAACACCTAACAGATGACGTTAAACAAATATAAAGTCTGAACCAATTAATTTCGATAACAATAACCGGCTGATAACGTTATCCGCTATTCCGATTGACCGCCACTCCATTCCTGCCCAGCCTACATCAATACACAACAAACTGCGGCATTTCTATAAATCGCAGTATTTGCTATACAACGTTTTCAATCAGATCGTATTCCTCTCCAATATATATACATATATATATAATAACTTACCCCTGATGCTTAATAAATAAATAAATATTTTTTTACTTTCGATTTCGTCTCCAAAGAATTGAGGAAACGTGACAAGCCGGAAGTAAGGTGCGTCATGTGACTTAGACTCTTTAATATATGAAACCACAAAGAGTGCTGCTGACACAAAAGCGAAACTAAGAAGGAAGGGGGAACGTAATATTGTTGTCGACTATCACCATGGTTACTGTCTAAGCGGAAGGCGCATGGCTCGGTGGTTAGCGCATCGGGCTATCAATCGCGAGTTAGTGAGTTCGATTCCCTGGATCTTTTCGTTTTGACTGGCAGATTTTTTTAATAATTTCTTTGTAACTAAACACTTTTAAACTTAAGTACCAGTTATGCACTGGGGTCGATGTAATCAACTTAATCCCTTTGTCTGTTCCCTCCTATCTTTGCCGTTTGAACAGCAGTTTTTAACATAATTTCTAGGTAACTAAACACTTTTAAACTTCGTGTAATGGTAGAATTTGTTACATAAAACATCTTTTTCTCTTGGCTTTCTTGAGAAAATGCTGTAGTTTGTAAGCTACAATTATTCACCTCAATAGACGTCATTGATTGGTTGAAATTGCCGAAATGCAAGAAATCAAACAACAAATAGCTTACAAGCCACAGAATTCTCTCAAGAAATCCAAGAGAAAAAGATGTTTTATAAACACATTCTACCAGTATACGAAGTTTAAAGAATAAGTCCTGGGGTCGATTTGATCGACTAAAGGCGGTGCTCCAGCATGGCCACAGTCACATGACTGAAACAAGTAAAAGAGTAAAGAGAGATAGATAGGTATGTAGGTTGGCAGATAGATAGAAAGATAAATAGAGATAGATAGGTAGACATATATAGATAAATAGACAGACAAATAGATGGATAAACGGATGGACGGATGGATAGAGAGACAGACAGATAGATAGTTAGACACAAATAGATAGATAGATAGACAAATAGATAGATAGATAGATGATAGATAGATAGATAGATAGAGAGAGAGAAACAGAAAGATAGATAGTTAGACAGATAGAAGCATTTCTTCCTTCGAAAAGGACGATTCTTTTCTTCAGCAAAATTGCTTTGAGTGTTCACGTTGGTGGTGGTGGCCATGTTTATAGCAGTATGGGTTCTCTTTACTTCTTTGTTCTTCTAAGGACAGACTGGCAGTGTTTGTAGTGAGTGCGCGATTCGAATATAGAGGCACCTACCTCATCTTCGTAGTGACGGAGACCCTCCAGAGATGACTAGTCCTTCCTCACAGCCCCGACCCGAGCACTAACGATAGCAGCAGCTAGCCCAAACCCTTAGCGACGTCCTCACACGTCTTCTCACCTCCACGACCCACGTTGGAAGGGGCAATTTCCGCTCCCTGCGCACGCCTGACAGCTGACCCCTTCCGCTTGCCCAAACTTCCGGACAACGCACCCAGCTGATGACGTCATCCCACAGTTTTCTGTGTGCGTTCAAGCGGAACAACTTCCTTTTCAGACAGATAGATAGACAAACAGATAGATAGGGTACTACTTGGGAAGAGTGGTCCCGGTGCGCGCACTCACGCTAGCTAGTCGTGACTGGTCGATACTACGACTAGCTAGCAAAGTAAATACTACACAAAATAATTTTTGTTAAAATAAATAAAACACAAAAACACAAAGTAAGGATCGACTAGTCATGACTAGCTAGCGCGGATGCACGAGTACGCGAGTGCGCGCACCGGGAACACTCTTCTCAAGTAGTACCGATAGATAGACAGACAGAGATAGACAGGCACAGATATGCTATAGAAATAAACTTTGACGTACGCACCTTGAAGTTTTCCAGTGTTAAAACTTTCTTAGGAAGTTGCACGTCATCTTCAGCAGGTGCTTCGTGTGTGTGTGTGTGTGTGTAGGCAGAGTACGGCCGAATGGTCAAGAAGATCCCTTAACAACCACGAGGTCCCTCGTTCTGTCCTACTGCGTGACACTTTGGACAAATAACACTTTCTGCAGTGTCCAGTTGACCTGAATGAAATCGGACAGAGGGGAAAGTGCTGAACCCAGGAATTCCAAAGAGGTCAGCTTCGGGTCGCAGAGGTTCTTGTATGATTCCAGCGGAATCCTCGAAGACTCACGGGAATTCCGGAGCAGGGGATTCAGTTGGTCTTACACCTGAATCCTCAACGGCGAACGACGGGGATCCACGATGTATAAAAATGTCTGTTTAGTTATAGATGGAAATGGTGAGGATATTAAGAAATGGTTAATAGCAAAATGTGGGAAATAAAAAAATGGAATGGGCAGCCGAAAGGAGAACGAAACAGTGAAAGAAATTATATAACTTTGTTTAAGTAATTTTTTATTTAGTCCTTCCTTTTTCCTGAGTTGTGCGTTAGATATGAAATCATTCGTATCTAATTCCGGTCTCCCAATAATTATCAGTTATAAAGTGGAATTGATCAAGGAATAAAGATTTGTATGAAACTATAGCAGGAAATAAACGGAATTTGCAAGACTGAACGGTTAATAGACGAGGGGAAGTAACTCTTCTTTCAACAAAAGTCTTGAATATTTTTATATAGCTTCGTGTTTAAATGACAATTAATTAATTCAACAAATTATTAGAAAGGATCACAAAAGTACAGCCCCTAAAATAACTGCAGGGGTTAATCACCGCCTCAAGAACCCAGTTTCCACAAAAACTGTTCGCCGGGAGCTGCACAAATCCGGATTTTACGGGAGGGATGCAATCAGAATACCACTACTTTCAAAATTAAACGTTGAAAAGCGTTTAGAGTGGAGTAAAAAACCTACGGAATTGGTCCCTAGAGCAGTGGAAGAATCTTATTTTTCTCGGACGAGTCAACCCTTACCTTATTTCCGATCACCGGTCGAGTACACGTGTGGAGACAGCCAAAAAAAGCATTTGACCCAGACTGCCTTCTTCCGACTTTTAAACATGGAGGAGGATCTGTGATGATCTGGGGAGCTATATCTTGGATATCTGCCAGCCCAATAGTTCCCCTTCATGTCAGAATTAATAGTCAAGACTATTTAAGCATTTTATCTGATCAAATTCATCCTATGGTAGGGGAACTGTTTCTGGAGAGAAACGCAAGCTTTCAGGATGATAATGCACCAATTCACACGGCTAAAGTTGTCATTGAATGGCACGAGGAACATTCATCAACCGTTTCAAAGTAAACATTAGTCCTTGCTCTTTTTAACACAATAACTTCTGGTATTTCATATACAGCAGATCTTTCCTTCTATGTTTCCAACGAAGAGCTCCGCTCGAAACGTTAAACCCTCCATCTTTTCTGAGCGTCAAATAATACTATATTTGTTCCACGTCCTCGCGTTGTTGTGTTTTTTTTTGTGCTTTCTTGTATAGATTAACTATATATATACATATATATATATATATATACATATATATATGTATATATAACCGATCGTAGCCGCTGCCAGACTCACCTGGCACCTGTGGCGGTGGAATGTAAGAAAAAAACCCTACACTCGCGGAGTGGTTGGCATTAGGAAGGGCATCAGGCTGTAGAAACACTGCCAGATCACACTGGGCCTGGTGCAGCCTGCTGGCTTCCCAGACCCCGGTCGAACCGTCCAACCCGTGCTAGCATGGAAAGCAACGATCATGATGATGATGATATATATACGAATTAAAATTCAGGAAACACAGAAGTAGCATTAATATAGTTTATTAACTGCAAAAATTCAACATGTACACTTACAGCTGTTTCGATTTTGCTCAAAAGCAATTCCAATAATTAAAACATTTAATTGGGCAAAATCTCATCAGAGGAATGAAAAAGACATATCGTTAGGTTATCACGTTATTCTTCCAAAACATCTCAACAGACTAAAACCTTTTTTAATTACTAATATTGGTATAAATCTTGGCCAGTGGGTAACAGGTTGTATAAGGGTAATAATCTTTATATATATAAAACTGAGAATGTGTGCCTGTCTGTCTGTGTGTTTCCCTTAAACTTGTGAACTACAGAACCAATTTCATTCAAATTTTACACATGCCTTACTTAGGGTCCATGTAGTTTCATGGGCAAAAAAAAAATGTTCAACTTCTTGCCTAGAGCGAGCCCATAGCAATATCTTCTTCATTGTTTCAGTATTACATGTTAAAAGTGAAACAGAAATATTTCTTTATTTTATGTCAGATGCTTTCACTTTAACAATAAAAATAATAACAATTGAATTATATGTAGTAAGTAATAATTAAAATCAAACTAAAGTATAGTATAATTGTAACATACAAAAGTAAAAATAGCAATTGGTATAAAATTGCATCAATGATTTGAACTTGAATAAGTGGTTTCACATGAATGGGAATAAAGTAAAAATATAATTAGCGTGCAGAAATGGAATAGTCCAGAAGGATAATACAAAATTAAATTAAAGAAAAGACTATTGTCTATAAATTATACAACGTAGAGAAAAAAGAAGAGCTAACAATTCCAGTCTGTTATATATTTTGAATATTGTTATCACTAGCGATATCAAGATATAACTTTGTATTTTGCATTTTATGTGTAGATGTATATAGATAGATGTACATGTAATATGTACACATATATACATGCACTAGCACTATGACCCGGCAACGACGGGTCTTTAATGCTAGTTGGTAAATAAATGGTAGATAGTGAGTGATATTTCTCACTATAATTATTTTATAATGTATCGATTTAATTATTTTCTAATTTATCTATATCAGTTCAATCAATTTCTTTAACAAAGTTATAAATGTGATCACGTTGTTCTCTCATTCATATGATACTATTTTTACTATAACTCACTAATCTAACATTTATTTAATGCGGTTTCGATTCCCAGACCGGACGTTGTGTGTGTTTATTGAGCGAAAACACCTAAAGCTCCACGAGGCTCCGGCAGGGGGTGGTGGCGATCTCTGCTGTACTCTTTCTTCCTGCTTCTTGAGTAATACGGCGATGGACTGGCGTCCTGTCCAGCTGGTGGTGTAACACATATGCCACAGAAACCGGGCCCATGAGCCTGGCTAGGTTTGTAAAGGGCGCATAAATAAATAAAAATAATAAATATACTGGCATTTAATAAAACTGTGTAAGAGAATAATTTACCACAACTCAATTGCAAGAAGCACTTCCATCAAGTTAAGCTATTTATTCGAGAGAATGATTTAATAGAGGTGCAGGAGTGGCTGTGTGGTAAGTAGCTTGCTTACCAACCACATGGTTCCGGGTTCAGTCCCA
The DNA here is from genome assembly GCF_006345805.1 of Octopus sinensis. Lineage (NCBI taxonomy): Eukaryota > Metazoa > Mollusca > Cephalopoda > Octopoda > Octopodidae > Octopus > Octopus sinensis. The sequence continues at coordinate 2,554,187 of NC_043024.1, forward strand.
CTGCGTGGCATCTTGGGCAAGTGTCTTCTGCTATAGCCCCGGGCCGACCAAAGCCTTGTGAGTGGATTTGGTAGACGGAAACTGAAAGAAGCCTGTCGTATATACATATACATATATATGTATATATGTGCATGTGTTTGTGTGTCTGTGTTTGTCCCCCTAGCATTGCTTGTCAATCGATGCTGGTGTGTTTACGTCCCCGTCACTGAGCAGTTCAGCAAAAGAGACTGATAGAATAAGTACTGGACTTACAAAGAATAAGTCCTGGGGTCGATTTGCTCAACTAAAGGCGGTGCTCCAGCATGGCCGCAGTCAAATGACTGAAACAAGTAAAAGAGAGAGAGAGAGAGAGTAATAGAATTATCACAGTGTTATGGTTTCTTTCCTGCGTGGATATGTTTGTGAGTAGTTAAGTTACCTTTTTGAGAGAAAGACTTTTCACATACATCACAGTGATAAGGCTTCTCTCCTGTGTGAATGTGTTTGTGAGAAATTAAGGTATGGTTCTGAGAGAAGGATTTACCACAGATATCACACACGTATGGCTTCTCTCCTGTGTGAACACGTTTGTGTTTGATTAAGACATCGCTCTGTGAAAAAGACTTTCCACAGATATCGAAGTGATATGGCCTCCCTCCTGTATGAATAAGTTTGTGTTTAGCTAAGTGATGATTTAAAGAGAATGATTTACCACAGATATCACAGTGATACGGCTTCTCTTTACTATGAATGCGTTTATGAAGATTTAAGTCACCAGCGAATGACTTTCCACAGGTATCACAGTAGCATGGTTTCTCTCCAGTATGGAAGGGTTTGTGTTTAGTTAAATGTTGATTTTGTGAGAATGATTTACCACAAATATCAGTGATATGGTTTCTCTCCTGTATGAATACGTTTATGTTTAGTTAAGGCATCGCTCTGTGAAAACGATTGACCACAGATATCACAGTTATATGGTTCTTCTCCCGTATGAATACGTTTGTGTTTACTCAAGTTGTAACTTTGAGAAAAAGATTTACCGCAAATATTACAGGGATAGGGTTTCTCACCTGTATGAATGCGCTTGTGAGTAGTTAAATGATGATTCAGAGAGAATGATTTACCACAGATATCACAGTGATAGGGTTTCTATAGCGTGTGAACGTATTTGTGTTTAGTTAGGGTTTGATTCTGAGAGAACGATTCTCCACAAATATCACACTGATAAGGTTTCTCTCCAGTGTGAATGTATTTGTGAGTAGTTAAGTGGTGATTATGAGAGAATGATTTACCACAGATATCACAGTGATAAGGTTTCTCTCCTGTATGAATGTATTTGTGTTTAGTTAAGTGGTGATTATGAGAGAATGATTTACCACAGATATCACAGTGATAAGGTTTCTCTCCTGTATGAATGTATTTGTGAGTAGTTAAGTGGTGATTCTGAGAGAATGATTTACCACAGATATCACAATGATATGGTTTCTCTCCCGTATGGATACGTTTGTGTTTACTCAAGTGGTAACTTTGAGAAAAAGATTTACCGCAAATATTACAGGGATAGGGTTTCTCACCTGTATGAATGCGCCTATGAGTAATTAAATGATGATTTCGAGAGAATGATTTACCACAGATATCACAGTGATAAGGTTTCTCTCCTGTGTGAAGGTATTTGTGAGTAGTTAAGTGCTGATTTTGAGAGAATGATTTACCACAGATATCACAATGATATGGTTTCTCTCCTGTATGAATACGTTTGTGTTGAATTAACTGACTACTTTGAGAGAATGATTTACCACAGATATCACAATGATATGGTTTTTCTCCTGTATGAATACGTTTGTGAGTGGTTAGGTAGCAATTTCTAGAGTATGATTTACCACAGGTGTTACAGCGATACGGCTTGACACCTGTGTGAATGTGTTTATGTGTGGTCAAACGAACCTTTTCAGAGAATGATTTACCACAGATATCACAATGATAAGGTTTCTCTCCTGTATGAATGTATTTGTGTTTAGTTAAGCACTGATTATGAGAGAATGATTTACCACATATATCACAATGATAAGGTTTCTCTCCTGTGTGAATGTATTTGTGAACAGTTAAGTGGTGATTTTGAGAGAATGATTTACCACAGATATTACAGTGATAAGGTTTCTCTCCTGTGTGAATGTATTTATGAGTAGTTAAGTGGTTATTTTGAGAGAATGATTTTCCACAGGTATCACAATGATATGGTTTCTCTCCTGTATGAATACGTTTGTGAGTGGTTAGGTCACTATTTCCAGGGAATGATTTACCACAGATATCACAATGATATGGTTTCTCTCCCGTATGAATACGTTTGTGTTTACTCAAAGGGTAACTTTGAGAAAAAGATTTACCGCAAATATTACAGGGATAGGGTTTCTCACCTGTATGAATACGTTTGTGAGTGGTTAGGTCGCTATTTCTAGAGAATGATTTACCACAGATATCGCAATGATGTGATTTAACCACAATGTTGATGCATTTGTGATTAGCTAAGCTATGATTCTGAGAGAATGATTTACCACAGGTGTTACAGCGATATGGCTTGACACCTGCGTGAATGTGTTTATGTGTGGTCAAACGAACCTTTTCAGAGAATGATTTACCACAGATGTCACAGCGATAGAGATCCTCTCCTGCATGGAAACATTTGTGATTCGTCTGTTCATCTTTGAGAAAGAAGGACTTGTTGCAGACATCACAGTGAAATGATGTTTTCCCTTCTTCTTCTGTTTCATCTTCAGTAAAATCAATCCTTAACGACTGTGTATTACATATAACCTCATTATCACGTAATCCATTTTCCATTATTTTTCTCCTCTCGCCACAAAGTCCAAATGTCTTTCTTTTTTTTTATATTCTATTCCCCAGTTATTTCTGTTGCTTGAAATGCTTAGTGGTATTTCGTCTGTCTTTTTGTTCTGAGTTCAAATTCCACCGAGGTCGACTTTGCCTTTCATCCTTTCAGGGTCAATAAATAAAGTACCAGTTTCACACTGGGGTAGATATAATCGACTTAATCGCTTTGTCTGTCCTTATTTGTACCCTCTATGTTTAGCCCCCTAGGGGGCAATAAAGAAATATATATTTCCATCAACTTTAATCATTGTCAATATCTGAGGGGGCTGCCAATTCCTTTGCAATCCAGGTTTAATTGGAATACATGATTGGTTTTCTTGCACCTATTCCAGGCAGTAAAGTACAGAAATGCTGCTAATAATCACACACCCAAAGAAAATCTTTTACAATTCTATAATCGATTTATATAAACAGGGTAATATTTCTTCTGTGTAGCATCTTAGTTTCATCTCAAAGAATATATCATATATATTCGTGATGTGTTCGATGTAAAATCTTCTTTTATGCTAAATATCCTCTCTGATACTCTGAAATAAAAAAGAAATAATATGAGATATAGAATACACTTGAAAAGTAAAGATTAAATAATGAAAATTCTATTACGTTTTTATACTGATAAACTGGAGATATAAACCTTTAGCTGGCCAAATAAACGTTAACACGTCAGTCTGACAAACAAACAAGGAGATTATAAGGTAGTTAATGGGATGTGCTAAAAATAATAGCTAAATAGCTCTAAAATCACGCAGCAATTTTTAAAATTTCGTTTAGGTTTTTGCACAATCCTATGAATTACAGATTCGCAAGAGTTTTCTAAAAATTCCCCAAAAGTTTTGAACCAACAAAGAATTTATAATTTACATCTGCTGTTTGTTTGTTGAGCGAAGCGGTCTTCGTCCCAGAGCTCGCAAGTTTAAAGGCCGTGGACTGAAGATGTGAAATTTCCGAAGCCTCTCCCCAACCCCCCTTTCGCGACGGCGCATTTTTTTCATGATAGTCGTTTAGAGCAAGTTGTTTTACACCTATTACGCTGTTTTTGTTTTTGTGCCCGGTTCAGACGCTTTCGGAAATTCCCGATATAAATATTCCGAGGCCTCTCCCCCAACCCCCTTTCGCGCGCGCGAATTTTTTTTTCCACATTCGTTCATAGGAAGTTGTTTTACACCTATTACACACATTTTTTTTTTGATTTTCTGATATTTGTTACGCCCTATATTAACCCAGCATTGGCCAACACCTAACATATGACGTTAAACAAATATAAAGTCTGAACCAATTAATTTTGATAACAATAACCGGCTGATAACGTTATCCGCTATTCCGATTGACCGCCACTCCATTCCTGCCCAGCCTACATCAATACACAACAAACTACGGCATTTCTATAAATCGCAGTATTTGCTATACAACGTCTTCAATCAGATCGTATTCCTCTCCAATATATATACATATATATATAATAACTTACCCTGATGCTTAATAAATAAATAAATATTTATTTACTTTCGATTTCGTCTCCAAAGAATTGAGGAAACGTGACAGGCCGGAAGTAAGGTGCGTCATGTGACTTAGACTCTTTAATATATGAAACCACAAAGAGTGCTGCTGACACAAAAGCGAAACTAAGAAGGAAGGGGGAACGTAATATTGTTGTTGACTATCACCATGGTTACTGTCTCAGCGGAAGGCTCATGGCTCGGTGGTTAGCGCATCGGGCTATCAATCGCGAGTTAGTGAGTTCGATTCCCTGGATCTTTTCGTTTTGACTGGCAGATTTTAAAATAATTTCTTTGCAACTAAACACTTTTAAACTTAAGTACCAGTTATGCACTGGGGTCGATGTAATCAACTTAATCCCTTTGTCTGTCCTTGTCTGTTCCCTCCTATCTTTTCCGTTTGAACAGCAGTTTTTAACATAATTTCTAGGTAACTAAACACTTTTAAACTTCGTGTAATGGTAGAATTTGTTACATAAAACATCTTTTTCTCTTGGCTTTCTTCAGAAAATTCTGTAGTTTGTAAGCTATAATTATTGCTGTTGATAAACTACGGCAGATATTGTATTCACCTCAATAGGCGTCATTGATTGGTTGAAATTGCCGAAATGCAAGAAATTAAACAACAAATAGCTTACAAGCTACAGAATTTTCTCAAGAAACCCAAGAGAAAAAGATGTTTTATAAACACATTCTACCAGTATACGAAGTTTAAAGAATAAGTCCTGGGGTCGATTTAATCGACTAAAGGCGGTGCTCCAGCATGGCCACAGTCACATGACTGAAACAAGTAAAAGAGTAAAGAGAGATAGATAGATAAACAGGTAGATAAATAGGTCGGTAGATAGATAAATAGACAGATAAGATAGATAGATAGATAGAGAGAGAGAGAGAGAGAGAGAGAGAGAGAGAGAGAGACAGATAGATGGATAGACAGATAGAAGCAGATCTTCCTTCGAAAAGGACGATTCTTTTCTTCGGCTTTAAAGCTTCAGCAAAATTGCTTTGAGTGTTCATGTTGGTGGTGGTGGCCATGTTTATAGCAGTATGGGTTGTCTTTACTTCTTTCTTTCTTCTAAGGCCAGACTGGCAGTGTTTGTAGTGAGTGCGCGATTTGAATATAGAGGCACCTACCTCATCTTCGTAGTGACGGAGACCCTCCAGAGATGACTAGTCCTTCCTCACAGCCCCGACCCGAGCACTAACGATAGCAGCAGCTAGCCCAAACCCTTAGCGACGTCCTCACACGTCTTCTCACCTCCACGACCCACGTTGGAAAGGGCAATTTCCGCTCCCTGCGCACGCCTGACAGCTGACCCCTTCCGCTTGCCCAAACTTCCGGTCAACGCACCCAGCTGATGACGTCATCGAACAGTTTTCTGTGTGCGTTCAAGCGGAACAACTTCCTTTTCAGACAGATAGATAGACAAGCAGATAGATAGGGTACTACTTGAGAATAGTGGTCCCGGTGCGCGCACTCACGCTAGCTAGTCGTGACTGGTCGATACTACGACTAGCTAGCAAAGTAAATGCTACACAAAATAATTTTTGTTAAAATAAATAAAACACAAAAACACAAAGTAAGGATCGACTAGTCATGACTAGCTAGCGCGGATGCACGAGTACGCGAGTGCGCGCACCGGGAACACTCTTCTCAAGTAGTACCGATAGATAGACAGGCACAGATATGCTATAGAAATAAACTTTGACGTACGCACCTTGAAGTTTTCCAGTGTTAAAACTTTCTTTGGAAGTTGCACGTCATCTTCAGCAGGTGCTTCGTGTGTGTGTGTGTGTGTGTGTAGGCAGAGGACGGCCGAATGGTCAAGAAGATCCCTTAACAACCACGAGGTCCCTCGTTCTGTCCTACTGCGAGACACTTTGGGCAAATAACACTTTCTGCAGTGTCCAGTTGACCTGAATGAAATCGGACAGAGGGGAAAGTGCTGAACCCAGGAATTCCAAAGAGGTCAGCTTCGGGTCGCAGAGGTTCTTGTATGATTCCAGCGGAATCCTCGAAGACTCACGGGAATTCCGGAGCAGGGGATTCAGTTGGTCTTACACCTGAATCCTCAACGGCGAACGACGGGGATCCACGATGTATAAAAATGTCTGTTTAGTTATAGATGGAAATGGTGAGGATATTAAGAAATGGTTAATAGCAAAATGTGGGAAATAAAAAAATGGAATGGGCAGCCGAAAGGAAAACGAAACAGTGAAAGAAATTATATAACTTTGTTTAAGTAATTTTTTATTTAGTCCTTCCTTTTTTCTGAGTTGTGCGTTAGATATGAAATCATTCGTATCTAATTCCGGTCTCCCAATAATTATCAGTTATAAAGTGGAATTGATCAAGGAATAAAGATTTGTATGAAACTATAGCAGGAAATAAACGGAATTTGCAAGACTGAACGGTTAATAGACGAGGGGAAGTAACTCTTCTTTCAACAAAAGTCTTGAATATTTTTATATAGCTTCGTGTTTAAATGACAATTAATTAATTCAACAAATTATTAGAAAGGATCACAAAAGTACAGCCCCTAAAATAACTGCAGGGGTTAATCACCGCCTCAAGAACCCAGTTTCCACAAAAACTTTTTGCTGGGAGCTGCACAAAGCCAGATTTCAAGGGAGGGCTGCAATCAGAAAACCACTACTTTCAAAAACAAACGTTGCAAAGCGTTTAGAGTGGAGTTAAAACCTACGGAATTGGTCCCTAGAGCAGTGGAAGAATGTTATTTTCTAGGACGAGTCATCCTTTACCTTATTTCCGACAACCGGCCGAGTATACGTGTGAAGAGAGCCAAAAAAAGCATTTGACCCAGACTGCCTTCTTCCAACTGTTAAACATGGAGGAGGATCTGTGATGATCTGGGGAGCTATATCTTGGATATCTGCCAGCCCAATAGTTCCCCTTCATGTCAGAATTAATAGTCAAGACTATTTAAGCATTTTATCTGATCAAATTCATCCTATGGTAGGGGAACTGTTTCTGGAGAGAAACGCAAGCTTTCAGGATGATAATGCACCAATTCACACGGCTAAAGTTGTCATTGAATGGCACGAGGAACATTCATCAACCGTTTCAAAGTAAACATTAGTCCTTGCTCTTTTTAACACAATAACTTCTGGTATTTCATATACAGCAGATCTTTCCTTCTATGTTTCCAACAAGAGCTCCGCTCGAAACGTTAAACCCTCCATCTTTTCTGAGCGTCAAATAATACTATATTTGTTCCACGTCCTCGCGTTGTTGTGTTTTTTTTTGTGCTTTCTTGTATAGATTAACTATATATATACATATATATATATATATATACATATATATATGTATATATAACCGATCGTAGCCGCTGCCAGACTCACCTGGCACCTGTGGCGGTGGAATGTAAAAAAAAAACCCTACACTCGCGGAGTGGTTGGCATTAGGAAGGGCATCAGGCTGTAGAAACACTGCCAGATCACACTGGGCCTGGTGCAGCCTGCTGGCTTCCCAGACCCCGGTCGAACCGTCCAACCCGTGCTAGCATGGAAAGCAACGATCATGATGATGATGATATATATACGAATTAAAATTCAGGAAACACAGAAGTAGCATTAATATAGTTTATTAACTGCAAAAATTCAACATGTACACTTACAGCTGTTTCGATTTTGCTCAAAAGCAATTCCAATAATTAAAACATTTAATTGGGCAAAATCTCATCAGAGGAATGAAAAAGACATATCGTTAGGTTATCACATGTTATTCTTCCAAAACATCTCAATAGACTAAAACCTTTTTTAATTACTAATATTGGTATAAATCTTGGCCAGTGGGTAACAGGTTGTATAAGGGTAATAATCTTTATATATATAAAACTGAGAATGTGTGCCTGTCTGTCTGTGTGTTTCCCTTAAACTTGTGAACTACAGAACCAATTTCATTCAAATTTTACACATGCCTTACTTAGGGTCCATGTAGTTTCATGGGCAAAAAAAAAATGTTCAACTTCTTGCCTAGAGCGAGCCCATAGCAATATCTTCTTCATTGTTTCAGTATTACATGTTAAAAGTGAAACAGAAATATTTCTTTATTTTATGTCAGATGCTTTCACTTTAACAATAAAAATAATAACAATTGAATTATATGTAGTAAGTAATAATTAAAATCAAACTAAAGTATAGTATAATTGTAACATACAAAAGTAAAAATAGCAATTGGTATAAAATTGCATCAATGATTTGAACTTGAATAAGTGGTTTCACATGAATGGGAATAAAGTAAAAATATAATTAGCGTGCAGAAATGGAATAGTCCAGAAGGATAATACAAAATTAAATTAAGAAAAGACTATTGTCTATAAATTATACAACGTAGAGAAAAAAGAAGAGCTAACAATTCCAGTCTGTTATATATTTTGAATATTGTTATCACTAGCGATATCAAGATATAACTTTGTATTTTGCATTTTATGTGTAGATGTATATAGATAGATGTACATGTAATATGTACACATATATACATGCACTAGCACTATGACCCGGCAACGACGGGTCTTTAATGCTAGTTGGTAAATAAATGGTAGATAGTGAGTTATATTTCTCACTATAATTATTTTATAATGTATCGATTTAATTATTTTCTAATTTATCTATATCAGTTCAATCAATTTCTTTAACAAAGTTATAAATGTGATCACGTTGTTCTCTCATTCATATGATACTATTTTTACTATAACTCACTAATCTAACATTTATTTAATGCGGTTTCGATTCCCAGACCGGACGTTGTGTGTGTTTATTGAGCGAAAACACCTAAAGCCCCACGAGGCTCCGGCAGGGGGTGGTGGCGATCTCTGCTGTACTCTTTCTTCCTGCTTCTTGAGTAATGCGGCGATGGACTGGCCAGCTGGTGGTGTAACACATATGCCACAGAAACCGGGCCCATGAGCCTGGCTAGGTTTGTAAAGGGCGCATAAATAAATAAAAATAATAAATATACTGGCATTTAATAAAACTGTGTAAGAGAATAATTCACCACAACTCAATTGCAAGAAGCACTTCCATCAAGTTAAGCTATTTATTCGAGAGAATGATTTAATAGAGGTGCAGGAGTGGCTGTGTGGTAAGTAGCTTGCTTACCAACCACATGGTTCCGGGTTCAGTCCCACTGCGTGGCATCTTGGGCAAGTGTCTTCTGCTATAGCCCCAGGCCGACCAAAGCCTTGTGAGTGGATTTGGTAGACGGAAACTGAAAGAAGCCTGTCGTATATACGTATACATATATATGTATATATGTGCATGTGTTTGTGTGTCTGTGTTTGTCCCCCTAGCATTGCTTGTCAATCGATGCTGGTGTGTTTACGTCCCCGTCACTGAGCAGTTCAGCAAAAGAGACTGATAGAATAAGTACTGGACTTACAAAGAATAAGTCCTGGGGTCGATTTGCTCAACTAAAGGCGGTGCTCCAGCATGGCCGCAGTCAAATGACTGAAACAAGTAAAAGAGAGAGAGAGAGAGAGTAATAGAATTATCACAGTGTTATGGTTTCTTTCCTGCGTGGATATGTTTGTGAGTAGTTAAGTTACCTTTTTGAGAGAAAGACTTTTCACATACATCACAGTGATAAGGCTTCTCTCCTGTGTGAATGTGTTTGTGAGAAATTAAGGTATGGTTCTGAGAGAAGGATTTACCACAGATATCACACACGTATGGCTTCTCTCCTGTGTGAACACGTTTGTGTTTGATTAAGACATCGCTCTGTGAAAAAGACTTTCCACAGATATCGAAGTGATATGGCCTCCCTCCTGTATGAATAAGTTTGTGTTTAGCCAAGTGATGATTTAAAGAGAATGATTTACCACAGATATCACAGTGATACGGCTTCTCTTTACTATGAATGCGTTTATGAAGATTTAAGTCACCAGCGAATGACTTTCCACAGGTATCACAGTAGCATGGTTTCTCTCCAGTATGGAAGGGTTTGTGTTTAGTTAAATGTTGATTTTGTGAGAATGATTTACCACAAATATCAGTGATATGGTTTCTCTCCTGTATGAATACGTTTATGTTTAGTTAAGGCATCGCTCTGTGAAAACGATTGACCACAGATATCACAGTTATATGGTTTTTCTCCCGTATGAATACGTTTGTGTTTACTCAAGTTGTAACTTTGAGAAAAAGATTTACCGCAAATATTACAGGGATAGGGTTTCTCACCTGTATGAATGCGCTTGTGAGTAATTAAATGATGATTCAGAGAGAATGATTTACCACAGATATCACAGTGATAGGGTTTCTATAGCGTGTGAACGTATTTGTGTTTAGTTAGGGTTTGATTCTGAGAGAACGATTCTCCACAAATATCACACTGATAAGGTTTCTCTCCAGTGTGAATGTATTTGTGAGTAGTTAAGTGGTGATTATGAGAGAATGATTTACCACAGATATCACAGTGATAAGGTTTCTCTCCTGTATGAATGTATTTGTGAGTAGTTAAGTGGTGATTATGAGAGAATGATTTACCACAGATATCACAGTGATAAGGTTTCTCTCCTGTATGAATGTATTTGTGTTTAGTTAAGTGGTGATTATGAGAGAATGATTTACCACAGATATCACAGTGATAAGGTTTCTCTCCTGTATGAATGTATTTGTGAGTAGTTAAGTGGTGATTCTGAGAGAATGATTTACCACAGATATCACAATGATATGGTTTCTCTCCTGTATGAATACGTTTGTGAGTAATTAAAGGATGATTCAGAGAGAATGATTTACCACAGATATCACAGTGATAAGGTTTCTCTCCTGTGTGAATATATTTGTGTCTAGTTAGGGTTTGATTCTGAGAGAATGATTCTCCACAGATATCACAGTGATAAGGTTTCACTCCTGTGTGAATATATTTGTGATTAGTTAGGTTTTGATTCAGAGAGAATGATTTACCACAGATATCACAATGATATGGTTTCTCTGCTGTATGAATACGTTTGTGAGTGGTTAGGTTGCTATTTCCAGAGAATGATTTACCACAGATATCACAATGATATGGTTTCTCTCCTGTGTGAAGACGTTTGTGAGTGGTTAGGTCGCCATTTCTAGAGAATGATTTACCACAGATATCACAATGATATGGTTTTTTTCCCGTATGAATACGCATGTGTGTAGTCAACACAACACTCTGAGAGAATGATTTACCACAGATATCACAGTGATAAGGTTTTTCTCCTGTGTGAATGTATTTGTGAGTAGTTAAGTTGTGATTATGAGAGAATGATATACCACAGATATCACAATAATATGGTTTCTCTCCTGTATGAATACGTTTGTGAGTGGTTAGGTCGCCATTTCTAGAGAATGATTTACCACAGATATCACAATGAAATGGTTTCTCTCCTGTATGAATACGTTTGTGAGTGGTTAGGTCGCCATTTCTAGAGAATGATTTACCACAGATATCACAATGATACGGTTTCTCTCCTGTGTGAATGTATTTGTGAGTAGTTAAGTGGTGATTTTGAGAGAATGATTTACCACAGATATCACAATGATATGGTTTCTCTCCTGTATGAATACGTTTGTGTTTAATTAAATGACTACTTTCAGAGAATGATTTACCACAGATATCACAATGATATGGTTTCTCTCCTGTATGAATACGTTTGTGAGTGGTTAGGTCGCCATTTCTAGAGAATGATTTACCACAGATATCACAATGATACGGTTTCTCTCCTGTGTGAATGTATTTGTGAGTGGTTAAGTTGTGATTTTGAGAGAATGATTTACCACAGATATAACACTGATAAGGTTTCTCTCCTGTGTGAATGTATTTGTGTTTAGTTAAGTCTTGTTTTCGAATGAATGATTCTCCACAGATATCACAGTGATAAGGTTTCTCTCCTGTATGAATGTATTTGTGAATAGTTAAGCTGTGAATATGAGAGAATGATTGGCCACAGATATCACACTGATATGGTTTCTCACCTGTATGAATACGTTTGTGACTCGTTAGGTTTTGATTCTGAGAGAATGATTTACCACAGATATCACAATGGTATGGTTTCTCTGCTGTATGAATACGTTTATGAGTGGTTAGGTTGCTATTTCCAGAAAATGATTTACCACAGATATCACAATGATATGGTTTCTCTCCTGTATGAATACGCTTGTGAGTGGTTAGGTCGCTATTTCCAGAGAATGATTTACCACAGATATCACACTGATATGGTTTCTCTCCTGTATGAATACGTTTGTGAGTGGTTAGGTTGCTATTTCCAAAGAATGATTTACCACAGATATCGCAATGATGTGACTTAACCACGATGTTGATGCATTTGTGAATAGCTAAGCTATGATTCTGAGAGAATGATTTACCACAGGTGTTACAGCGATACGGCTCGACACCTGCGTGAATGTGTTTATGTTTGGTCAAACGAACCTTTTCAGAGAATGATTTACCACAGATGTCACAGCGATAGAGATCCTCTCCTGCATGGAAACATTCATGAATCTTCTGTTCATCTTTGAGAAAGAAGGACTTGTTGCAGACATCACAGTGAAATGATGTTTTCTCTTCTTCTGTTTCATCTTCAGTAAAATCAATCCTTAACGACTGTGTATTACAATTAACCTCATTATCACGTAATTCAATTTCCATTTTTTTCTCCTCTCACCACAAAGTCCAAATGTTTTTCTTTTTTTCTTCTTTTTTTTTATATTCTATTCCTCAGTTATTTCTGTTGCTTGAAATGCTTAGCGGTATTTCGTCTGTCTTTTTGTTCTGAGTTCAAATTCCACCGAGGTTGACTTTGCCTTTCATCCTTTCAGGGTCAATAAATAAAGTACCAGTTTCACACTGGGGTAGATATAATCGACTTAATCCCTTTGTCAATCTTTGTCCCGTCTATGTTTAGCCCCTTAGTGGGCAATAAAGAAATATATATTTCCATCAACTGTAATCATTGTCAATATCTGAGGGGGCTGTCAATTCCTTTGCAATCCAGGTTTAATTAGAATACCTGATTGGTTTTCTTGCACCCATTCCAGGTGGTAAAGTACAGAAATGCTGCTAATAATCACACCCAAAGAAAAACTTTTACAATTCTATAATCGATTTATATAAACAGGGTAATATTTCTTCTGTGTAGCATCTTAGTTTCAACTTAAAGAATATATCATATATATTCATGATGTGTTCGATGTAAAATCTTCTTTTATGCTAAATATCCTCTCTGATACTCTGAAATAAAAAAGAAATAATATGAGATATAGAATATACTTGAAAAGTAAAGATTAAATAATGAAAATTTTATTACGTTTTTATACTGATAAACTGGAGATATAAACCTTTAGCTGGCCAAATAAACGTTAACACGTCAGTCTGACAAACAAACAAGGAGATTATAAGGTAGTCATAGGATGTGCTAAAAGTAATAGCTAAATAGCTCTTAAATCACGCAGCAATTTTAAAAATTTGGTTTTGGTTTTTGCACAATCCTATGAATTACAAATTCGCAAGTGTTTTCGAAACATTCCCAAAAAGTTTTGAACCAACAAAGAATTTACGATTTACATCTGCTGTTTGTTTGTTGAGCGAAGCGGTCTTCGTCCCAGAGCTCGCAAGATGGAATAAGTCGGAAACGTGGTCCTTTGCTATTCGTAAGACCCGCAGAAGAGAAAGCAGGTCAGCCTCCCCGACACCGAGAGCATCGACGGATGAATGAATGCGCATCCAGGCTTGGCGGTGGCGTAGGAAGTCGGGGGACAAGAAACAGGAAGAAAGAGAGAGAGAGAAAGTTGGGGCAAAAGAGTACAACAGGGGTCGTCACCACCCTCTGCTGGAGCATGGTGGAGCTTTATGTGTTTTCGCTCAATAAACACACACAACGCCCGGTCTGGGAATCGAACCCGCGAGTCCGCTGCCCTAACCACTGGGCCATTGCGCCTCCACTTACATGTGCTGTATATGAAATACCAGAGGTTATTGTGTTAAAAAGAGCAAGGACTAACGTTTACTTTGAAACGGTTGATGATGATATATATATATATTTATTGTCCACAAGGGGATATACAAAGAGGGGACAAACAAGGACAGACATAGGGATTAAGTCGATTACATCGAACCCAGTGCATAACTGGTACTTAATTTATCGACCCTGAAAGATGAAAGGCAAAGTCGACCTCAGTGGAATTTGAACTCATAACGTAAAGACACATGCATTTCGCCCGTCGTGCTAATGTTGCTGCCAGCTCGCCACCTTTATATATATATATATATATATATATATAAATATTTTATTTTATTTTATAGAAGGAGCTTCTACAGTACTAGAACTGTTTCATGCAGATGAAATAGTTCTAATCCTGTAGAAGCTCCTTCTATAAAATAAATTACTTTACTCTGCTATGTATTGAGTACCTTATTTACTGTGGTTAACCCCGACTCATCCCGGGACCTACATATATATATACATATATATTGGTAAAACGGTAAGATAACAAAAGAAATAAAGAAAGAGACCTCAATATTATGTAAATAGAGGAAATTTATCTATAAAATAATATGTTACAGTTGCTCAATAGTGAAGATAAAACTCTGAGTTTCAGATGCCGAAGTGGAAATCCACAACACCATCTCTTCGGTTATCTGGCCATCTGAAAAAACGCTATGAAAAAATACCGTTATGTAAAGGGAAATTACTGTATTATAATTCTGCGCGCGAAAACCCACGTGCGTACTTATACGTCACTATGGAAACATACACATCTTCACTCGCATTTTTCGCCAAATATATACGCATATATATACAACTCATACACACACACATGCGTACCGTAAAAGTTCATACATACGTCTATATACGCACAAACACAAGAAAAACCATGGTTAAAGGTAACAGAAAAAAAATATAATAAGGAAGTATACAAAGCATAAAAACCACGTTCATATACGGACATGCCCCTATGCACTCATACACACACACACGCCCGTATATGTACATACCCGCACATATTTATATACGCATACATACACACGCATATACAAAAAATGAATATATATATGTCCCCTCCCCACAAAAATTGGAAAATACTAAGTAAAAACGTCGGTTAATATAGGGCGTAACAAATATCAGAAAATCAAAAAAAAAATGGGTTAATATAGGGCGTAACAAATATCAGAAAATCAAAAAAAAAATGTGTGTAATAGGTGTAAAACAACTTCCTATGAACGAATATGAAAAAGGGGGGGGGGGTGGAGAGGCCTCGGAAAATTCACATCGGGAAGTTCCGAAAGCGTCTGAGGGGCTGACCCGGGCACCAAAACAAAAAAAAAATAGTGTAATATGTGTAAAACAACTTGCTCTAAACGAATATGAAAAAAAAAATGCGCTCTCGAGAAAGAGGGGTGGGGGAGAGGCCTCGGAATATTTATATCGGGAATTTCCGAAAGCGTCTGAACCGGGCACAAAAACAAAAACAAAAACAGCGTAATAGGTGTAAAACAACTTGCTCTAAACGACTATCATGAAAAAAATGCGCGCTCGCGAAAGGGGGTGGGGGAGAGGCTTCGGAAATTTCACATCTTCAGTCCACGGCCTTTAAACTAAGAAAAAATAGTGTAATTGGTGTAAAACTACTTGTTCTAAACGAGTATCAAGAACACACACTCACACATGAATCATAAACTCCGTATTTCGCAAAAAAAAAATAAAGAGAAGAAATTCTGGAAAAAGTGAAGAAATGTTGGATCTCATTCCTTGGTTAAAGCTATTTTAAACATTAAATTTATGCTTTTCTTTGAAATAGTTCAGATATATGCAATTCTTCTCACTTATTAAGATGCATTTATCAGAAAAAAAGAGACAGAAAAAATTATTATTTTGTGTCAATCCTTCCCTAATTATCCTTTATTAATTAGTTTTGGCGTGTATTTCTTTCCCAAATTAATTTTTTCACCTTTACAACACTGTTTAGTAAAGCAATTAATTATCTTTATAATTTGCATATTTGACTTATTAATCAAAATTCTCTAGATGTAATATATACTAAGTAATGCATCCTTCATTTATGTGTTCCGTTCTGTATTATGCATGCGTGACTGTTTGTATGTAAGTGTGTTTAACTGTGCACATGAATGTGAATATTAAAGAACATATTTATTTACTATGATTGTTATTTTCAGAACAAATAAATCTTTTGGCTGTTATGTTATTGATGTTATTATTATTGCTAGTTAAAGGGTGGTGACTTGGCTGAATATTTTGAGTCTTGTAGTATGTAGTTGTGTTAGTCAATATTCTGAGTTCAAATCCAACTCATTTCTTTATCATCATTGTCGATGGACCACTCAAAGAGGTATGTATACATTATCATTTTCGTAACATAATTTCTGTAGTATTTCAAGATGTTTCTGACACGTATTTTGATTCACATGGCGGAGATCCAACATTTCTTCACTTTTTCCAGAATTTCTTCTCTTTATTATTTTTTTTTTGCGAAATACGGAGTTTATGATTCATGTGTGAGTGTCTGTTCTTGATACTCGTTTAGAACAAGTAGTTTTACACCAATTACACTATTTTTTCTTAGTTTAAAGGCCGTGGACTGAAGATGTGGAATTTCCGAAGCCTCTCCCCCACCCCCCTTTCGCGAGCGCGCATTTTTTTCATGATAGTCGTTTAGAGCAAGTTGTTTTACACCTATTACGCTGTTTTTGTTTTGTGCCCGGTTCAGACGCTTTCGGAAATTCCCGATATAAATATTCCGAGGCCTCTCCCCCACCCCTCTTTCGCGAGAGCGCATTTTTTTTTGTCATATTCGTTTAGAGCAAGTTGTTTTACACATATTACACTATTTTTTTTTTGTTTTGGTGCCCGGGTCAGCTCCTCAGACGCTTTCGGAACTTCCCGATGTGAATTTTCCGAAACCTCTCCCCCACCCCCCTATCGCGTGCGCGAATTTTTTTTTTTCATATTCGTTCATAGGAAGTTGTTTTACACCTATTACACACATTTTTTTTTTGATTTTCTGATATTTGTTACGCCCTATATTAACCAAAACGTCTATATAAATATATGTGCATTCTTATGTCCGCACACATATATACATATATATATAAATATAGACATATATATGTATATACATATATATGCACATACACACAGAGAAAAGTTGGCGATTACAAAGGAATTTCACAAGAATCATATATATAGTGGAAGCCGCTTATTGCGATCATTTCCGTACAGCATTGGCCAACACCTAACATATGACGTTAAACAAATATAAAGTCTGAACCAATTAATTTTGATAACAATAACCGGCTGATAACGTTATCCGCTATTCCGATTGACCGCCACTCCATTCCTGCCCAGCCTACATCAATACACAACAAACTACGGCATTTCTATAAATCGCAGTATTTGCTATACAACGTCTTCAATCAGATCGTATTCCTCTCCAATATATATACATATATATATAATAACTTACCCCTGATGCTTAATAAATAAATAAATATTTATTTACTTTCGATTTCGTCTCCAAAGAATTGAGGAAACGTGACAAGCCGGAAGTAAGGTGCGTCATGTGACTTAGACTCTTTAATATATGAAACCACAAAGAGTGCTGCTGACACAAAAGCGAAACTAAGAAGGAAGGGGGAACGTAATATTGTTGTTGACTATCACCATGGTTACTGTCTAAGCGGAAGGCGCATGGCTCGGTGGTTAGCGCATCGGGCTATCAATCGCGAGTTAGTGAGTTCGATTCCCTGGATCTTTTCGTTTTGACTGGCAGATTTTTAAAATAATTTCTTTGTAACTAAACACTTTTAAACTTAAGTACCAGTTATGCACTGGGGTCGATGTAATCAACTTAATCCCTTTGTCTGTCCTTGTCTGTTCCCTCCTATCTTTTCCGTTTGAACAGCAGTTTTTAACATAATTTCTAGGTAACTAAACACTTTTAAACTTCGTGTAATGGTAGAATTTGTTACATAAATCATCTTTTTTCTCTTGGCTTTCTTGAGAAAATTCTGTAGTTTGTAAGCTACAATTATTGCTGTTGATAAACTACGGCAGCTATAGTTATCACCTCAATAGACGTCATTGATTGGTTGAAATTGCCGAAATGCAAGAAATTAAACAACAAATAGCTTACAAGCTACAGAATTTTCTCAAGGAACCCAAGAGAAAAAGATGTTTTATAAATACATTCTACCAGTATACGAAGTTTAAAGAATAAGTCCTGGGGTCGATTTGATCGACTAAAGGCGGTGCTCCAGCATGGCCACAGTCACATGACTGAAACAAGTAACAGAGTAAAGAGAGATAGCTAGATAAACAGGTAGATAGATAGGTATGTAGGTAGGCAGATAGATAAATAGACAGACAGATAGATAGATAGACACAAATAGATAGATAGATAGATAGATAGATAGATAGATAGATAGATAGAGAGAGAGAGAGAGAGAGAGAGAGAGAGAGAGAGAGAGAGAGAGAGAGAGATACAGACAGATAAATGGATAGACAGATAGAAGCAGATCTTCCTTCGAAAAGGACGATTCTTTTCTTCAGCTTTAAAGCTTGAGCAAAATTGCTTTGAGTGTTCATGTTGGTGGTGGTGGCCATGTTTATAGCAGTAAGGGTTGTCTTTACTTCTCTATATCTTCTAAGGCCAGACTGGCAGTGTTTGTAGTGAGTGCGCGATTTGAATATAGAGGCACCTACCTCATCTTCGTAGTGACGGAGACCCTCCAGAGATGACTAGTCCTTCCTCACAGCCCCGACCCGAGCACTAACGATAGCAGCAGCTAGCCCAAACCCTTAGCGACGTCCTCACACGTCTTCTCACCTCCACGACCCACGTTCGAAAGGGCAATTTCCGCTCCCTGCGCACGCCTGACAGCTGACCCCTTCCGCTTGCCCAAACTTCCGGTCAACGCACCCAGCTGATGACGTCATCGAACAGTTTCCTGTGTGCGTTCAAGCGGAACAACTTCCTTTTCAGATAGATAGACAAATAGATAGATAGGGTACTACTTGAGAATAGTGGTCGCGGTGCGCGCACTCACGCTAGCTAGTCGTGACTGGTCGATACTACGACTAGCTAGCAAAGTAAATACTACACAAAATAATTTTTTTTACACAAAGTAAACAATTTTTGTTAAAATAAATAAAACACAAAGTAAGGATCGACTAGTCATGACTAGCTAGCGCGGATGCACGAGTACGCGAGTGCGCGCACCGGGATCACTCTTCTCAAGTAGTACCGATAGATAGACAGACAGAGATAGACAGGCACAGATATGTTATAGAAATAAACTTTGACGTACGCACCTTGAAGTTTTCCAGTGTTAAAACTTTCTTTGGAAGTTGCACGTCATCTTCAGCAGGTGCTTCGTGTGTGTGTGTGTGTGTGTAGGCAGAGGACGGCCGAATGGTCAAGAAGATCTCTTAACAACCATGAGGTCCCTCGTTCTGTCCTACTGCGAGACACTTTGGGCAAATAACACTTTCTGCAGTGTCCAGTTGACCTGAATGAAATCGGACAGAGGGGAAAGTGCTGAACCCAGGAATTCCAAAGAGGTCAGCTTCGGGTCGCAGAGGTTCTTGTATGATTCCAGCGGAATCCTCGAAGACTCACGGAAATTCTGGAGCAGGGGATTCAGTTGGTCTTACACCTGAATCCTCATCAGCGAACGACGGGGATCCACGATGTATAAAAATGTCTGTATAGGTATAGATGGAAATGGTGAGGATATCAAGAAATGGTTACTAGCAAAATGTGGGAAAGAAAAAAACTGGAATGGGCAGTGAAAAGGAAACGAAACAGTTAAAGAAATTATATAACTTTGTTTAAGTAATTTGTTATTTAGTCCTTCCTTTTTTCTGAGTTGTGCGTTAGATATGAAATTAGATATGAAATCATTCGTATCTAATTCCGGTCTCCCAATAATTATCAGTTATAAAGTGGAATTGATCCAGGAATAAAGATTTGTATGAAACTATAGCAGGAAATAAACGGAATTTGCAAGACTGAACGGTTAATGGACGAAGGGAAGTAACTCTTCTTTCAACAAAAGTCTTGAATATTTTTATATAGCTTCGTGTTTAAATGACAATTAATTAATTCAACAAATTATTAGAAAGGATCACAAAAGTACAGCCCCTAAAATAACTGCAGGGGTTAATGACCGCCTCAAGAACCCAGTTTCCACAAAAACTTTTTGCTGGGAGCTGCACAAAGCCAGATTTCAAGGGAGGGCTGCAATCAGAAAACCACTACTTTCAAAAACAAACGTTGCAAAGCGTTTAGAGTGGAGTTAAAACCTACGGAATTGGTCCCTAGAGCAGTGGAAGAATGTTATTTTCTAGGACGAGTCATCCTTTACCTTATTTCCGACAACCGGCCGAGTATACGTGTGAAGAGAGCCAAAAAAAGCATTTGACCCAGACTGCCTTCTTCCAACTGTTAAACATGGAGGAGGATCTGTGATGATCTGGGGAGCTATATCTTGGATATCTGCCAGCCCAATAGTTCCCCTTCATGTCAGAATTAATAATCAAGACTATTTAAGCATTTTATCTGATCAAATTCATCCTATGGTAGGGGAACTGTTTCTGGAGAGAAACGCAAGCTTTCAGGATGATAATGCACCAATTCACACGGCTAAAGTTGTCATTGAATGGCACGAGGAACATTCATCAACCGTTTCAAAGTAAACATTAGTCCTTGCTCTTTTCAACACAATAACTTCTGGTATTTCATATAAAGCAGATCTTTCCTTCTATGTTTCCGACGAAGAGCTCCGCTCGAAACGTTAAACCCTCCATCTTTTCTGAGCATCCAATAATACTATATTTGTTCCACGTCCTCGCGTTGTTGTGTTTTTTTTGTGCTTTCTTGTTTAGATTAACTATATATATACATATATATATACATATATATATATATATACATATATATATGTATATATAACCGATCGTAGCCGCTGCCAGACTCACCTGGCACCTGTGGCGGTGGAATGTAAAAAAAAAACCCTACACTCGCGGAGTGGTTGGCATTAGGAAAGGGCATCAGGATGTAGAAACACTGCCAGATCACACTGGGCCTGGTGCAGCCTGCTGGCTTCCCAGACCCCGGTCGAACCGTCCAACCCGTGCTAGCATGGAAAGCAATGATCATGATGATGATATATATACAAATTAAAATCCAGGAAACACAGAAGTAGCATTAATATAGTTTATTAACTGCAAAAATTCAACATGTACACTTACAGCTGTTTCGATTTTGCTCAAAAGAAATTCCAATAATTAAAACATTTAATTGGGCAAAATCTCATCAGAGGAATGAAAAAGACATCTCGTTAGGTTATCACGTTATTCTTCCAAAACATTTCAACAGACTAAAACTTTTTTTTAATTACTAATATTGGTATAAATCTTGGCCAGTGGGTAACAGGTTGTATAAGGGTAATAATCTTTATATATATAAAACTGAGAATGTGTGTCTGTCTGTCTGTGTGTTTCCCTAAAACTTGTGAACTACACAACCAATTTCATTAGAATTTTACACATGCCTTACTTAGGGTCCATGTTGTTTCATGGGCAAAAAAAAATGTTCAACTTCTTGCCTAGAGCGAGCCCATAGCAATATTATATCTTCTCCACTATTTCAGTATTACATGTTAAAAGTGAAACAGAAATATTTCTTTATTTTATGTCAGATGCTTTCACTTTAACAATAAAAATAATAACAATTGAATTATATGTAGTAAGTAATAATTAAAATCAAACTAAAGTATAGTATAATCGTAACATACAAAAGTAAAAATAGCAATTGATATAAAATTGCATCAATGATTTGAACTTGAATAAGTGGTTTCACATGAATGGGAATAAAGTAAAAATATAATTAGCGTGCAGAAATGGAATAGTCCAGATGGATAATACAAAATTAAATTAAAGAAAAGACTATTGTCTATAAAGTATACAACGTAGAGAAAAAAGAAGAGCTAACAATTCCAGTCTGTTATATATTTTGAGTATTGTTATCACTAGCGATATCAAGATATAACTTTATGTTTTGCATTTTATGTGTAGATGTATATAGATGTACATGTAATATGTACACATATATACATGCACTAGCACTATGACCCGGC
Organism: Octopus sinensis; assembly: GCF_006345805.1. NCBI lineage: Eukaryota > Metazoa > Mollusca > Cephalopoda > Octopoda > Octopodidae > Octopus > Octopus sinensis. The sequence continues at coordinate 2,576,696 of NC_043024.1, forward strand.
AACAACGGGTCTTTAATACTAGTTGGTAAATAAATGGTAGATAGTGAGTTATATTTCTCACTATAATTATTTTATAATGTATCGATTTAATTATTTTGTAATTTATCTATATCAGTTCAATCAATTTCTTTAACAAAGTTATAAATGTGATCACGTTGTTCTCTCATTCATATGATACTATTTTTACTATAACTGACTAATCTAACATTTATTTAATGCGGTTTCGATTCTCAGACCGGGCGTTGTGTGTGTTTATTGAGCGAAAACACCTAAAGCTCCACGAGGCTCCGGCAGGGGGTGGTGGCGATCCCTGCTGTACTCTTTCTTTCTGTTTCTTGAGTAATGCTGCGATGGACTGGCATCCTGTCCAGCTGGTGGTGTAACACATATCCCACAGAAACCGGGCCCATGAGCCTGGCTAGGTTTGTAAAGGGCGCATAAATAAATAAAAATAATAAATATACTGGCATGTAATAAAACTGTGTAAGAGAATAATTTACCACAACTCAATTGCAAGAAGCACTTCCATCAAGTTAAGCTATTTATTCGAGAGAATGATTTAATAGAGGTGCAGGAGTGGCTGTGTGGTAAGTAGCTTGCTAACCAACCACATGGTTCCGGATTCAGTCACACCGAGTGGCATCTTGGGCAAGTGTCTTCTGCTATAGCCCCAGGCCGACCAAAGCCTTGTGAGAGTCATTTGGTAGACGGAAACTGAAAGAAGCCTGTCGTATATACGTATACATATATATGTATATATGTGCATGTGTTTGTGTGTCTGTGTTTGTTCCCCTAGCATTGCTTGTCAATCGATGCTGGTGTGTTTACGTCCCCGTCACATAGTGGTTCAGCAAAATAGACCGATAGAATAAGTACTGAGCTTACAAAGAATAAGTCCTGCGGTCGATTTGCTCGACTGAAGGCGGTGCCCCAGCATGGCCGCAGTCAAATGACTGAAACAAGTAAGAGAGAGAGAGAGTAATAGAATTATCACAGTGTTATGGTTTCTCTCCTGTGTGAATGTGTTTGTGAGAAATTAAGGTATGGTTCTGAGAGAAGGATTTACCACAGATATCACACACGTATGGCTTCTCTCCTGTGTGAATACGTTTGTGAGTGGTTAGGTCACTATTTCCAGAGAATGATTTACCACAGATATCACACTGATAAGGTTTCTCTCCTGTGTGAATGTATTTGTGAGTAGTTAAGTTGTGATTTCGAGAGAATGATTTACCACAGATATCACACTGATAAGGTTTCTCTCCTGTGTGAATGTATTTGTGAGTAGTTAAGTTGTGATTTCGAGAGAATGATTTACCACAGATATTACAGTGATATGGTTTCTCTCCTGTGTGAATACGTTTGTGAGTGGTTATGTCACTATTTCCAGAGAATGATTTACCACAGATATCACAGTGATAAGGTTTCTCTCCTGTGTGAATGTATTTGTGAGTAGTTAAGTGGTGATTCTGAGAGAATGATTTACCACAGATATCACAGTGATAAGGTTTCTCTCCTGTGTGAATGTATTTGTGAGCAGTTAAGTGGTGATTCTGAGAGAATGATTTACCACAGATATCACAGTGATAAGGTTTCTCTCCTGTGTGAATGTATTTGTGAGTAGTTAAGTGGTGATCCTGAGAGAATGATTTACCACAGATATCACAGTGATAAGGTTTCTCTCCTGTGTGAATGTATTTGTGTTTAGTTAGGTTGTGATTCTGAGAGAAAGATTCTCCACAGATATCACAGTGATAAGGTTTCTCTCCTGTGTGAATGTATTTGTGAGTAGTTAAGTTGTGATTTCGAGAGAATGATTTACCACAGATATTACAGTGATATGGTTTCTCTCCTGTGTGAATACGTTTGTGAGTGGTTAGGTCACTATTTCCAGAGAATGATTTACCACATATATCACAATGATAAGGTTTCTCTCCTGTATGAATGTATTTGTGAACAGTTAAGCTGTGATTATGAGGGAATGATTTACCACAGATATCACAATGATAAGGTTTCTCTCCTGTATGAATGTATTTGTGAATAGTTAAGTGGTGATTACGAGAGAATGATTGGCCACAGGTACCACACTGATATGGTTTCTCACCTGTATGAATACGTTTGTGACTCGTTAGGTTTTGATTCTGAGAGAATGATTTACCACAGATATCACACTGATATGGTTTCTCTCCTGTATGAATACGTTTGTGAGTGGTTAGGTCGCTATTTCCAGGGAATGATTTACCACAGATATCGCAATGATGTGACTTAACCACAATGTGGATGCATTTGTGAATAGCTAAGCTATGATTCTGAGAGAATGATTTACCACAGGTATTACAGCGATACGGCTCGACACCTGCGTGAATGTGTTTATGTGTGGTCAAACGAACCTTTTCAGAGAATGATTTACCACAGATGTCACAGCGATAGAGATCCTCTCCTGCAGGGAAACATTTGTGAATCGTCTGTTCATCTTTGAGAAAGAAGGACTTGTTGCAGACATCACAGTGAAATGATGTTTTCTCTTCTTCTTCTGTTTCATCTTCAGTAAAATCAATCCTTAAAGACTGTGTATTACAATTAACCTCATTATCACGTAATTCATTTTCCATTATTTTTCTCCTCTCACCACAAAGTCCAAATGTCTTTCTTTTTTTTTCTTCTTTTTTTTTTATATTCTATTTCACAGTTATTTCTGTTGCTTGAAATGCTTAGCTGTATTTCGTCTGTCTTTTTGTTCTGAGTTCAAATTCCACCGAGGTCGACTTTGCCTTTCATCCTCTCGGGGTCAATAAATAAAGTACCAGTTTCACACTGGGGTTGATATAATCAACTTAATCCCTTTGTCATGCCTTACTTGTCCCCTCTATGTTTAGCCCCCTAGTGGGCAATAAAGAAATATATATTTCCATCAACTGTAATCATTGTCAATATCTGAGGGGACTGCCAATTCCTTTGCAATCCAGGTTTAATTAGAATACAGGATTGGTTTTCTTGCACCCATTTCAGGCAGTAAAGTACAGAAATGCTGCTAATAATCACACACCCAAAGAAAATCTTTTACAATTCTATAATCGATTTATATAAACAGGGTAATATTTCTTCTGTGTAGCATCTTAGTTTCATCTTAAAGAATATATCATATATATTCGTGATGTGTTCGATGTAAAATCTTCCTTTATACTAAATATCCTGTCTGATACTCTGAAATAAAAAAGAAATAATATGAGATATAGAATATACTTGAAAAGTAAAGATTAAATAATGAAAATTTTATTACGTTTTTATACTGATAAACTGGAGATATAAACCTTTAGCTGGCCAAATAAACGTTAACACGTCAGTCTGACAAACAAACAAGGAGATTATAAGGTAGCCATGGGATGTGCTAAAAATAATAGCTAAATAGCTCTTAAATCATGCAGCAATTTTAAAAATTTTGTTTTGGTTTTTGCACAATCCTATGAATTACAAATTCGCAAGAGTTTTCTAAAAATTCCCAAAAAGTTTTGAACCAACGAAGAACGTATAATTTACATCTGCTGTTTGTTTGTTGAGCGAAGCGGTCTTCGTCCCAGAGCTCGCAAGATGGAAGAAGTCGGAAACGTGGTCCTTTGCTATTCGTAAGACCCGCAGAAGAGAAAGCAGGTCAGCCCCCCCGACACCGAGAGCATCGAATGATGGATGAATCCGCATCCAGGTTCGGCGGTTGCGTAGGAAGTCGGGGGACAAGAAACAGGAAGAAAGAGTGAGAGAAAGTTGGGGCGAAAGAGTACAACAGGGGTCGCCACAACCCTCTGCTGGAGCATCGTGGAGCGTTAGGTGTTTTCGCTCAATAAACACACACAACGCCCAGTCTGGGAATCGAAACCGCGATCCTCCGACCGCGAGTCCACTGCCCTAACCACTGGGCCATTTCGCCTCCACTTACATCTGTTTTATATGAAATACCAGAAGTTATTGTGTTAAAAAGAGCAAGGACTAATGTTTACTTTGAAACGGTTGATGATGATGATGATCGTAAAAAACACCCACTACACTCGCGGAGTGGTTGGCGTTAGGAAGGGCATCCAGCCGTAGAAACACTGCCAAATCTGACTGGGCCTGATGAAGCCTTCCGGCTTCACAGACCCCAGTTAAACCGTCCAACCATGCTAGCATGGAAAACGGACGCTAAATGATGATGATGATGATGATGATATATATATTACTACCCACAAAGGGATAAACATAGAGGGGACAAACAAGGACAGACATAGGGATTAAGTCGATTACATTGACACCAGTGCATAACTGGTACTTAATTTATCGACCCTGAAAGATGAAAGGCAAAGTCGACCACAGTGGAATGTGAACTCATAACGTAAGGACACATGCATTTCGCCCGTGGTGCAAATGTTGCAGCCTGCTCGCCACCTTCATATATAAATATATATATTTGTGTATATATATACATATATATATACATATATATATATATCATCATCATCATCATCATCATCGTTTAACGTCCGTTCTCCATGCTAGCATGGGTTGGAAGGTTCGACCGGGGATCTGGGAAGCCAGTAGGCTGTACCAGGCTGCAGTCTTATCTGGCAATGTTTCTACAGCTGGATGCCCTTCCTAACGCCAACCACTCCATGAGTGTAGTGGGTGCTTTTTACGTGCCACCTGCACAGGTGCCAGGTGACGCTGGCAACGGCCACGGTCGGATTGGTGTATTTTACGTGCCACCGGCACGGAAGCCACTCGAAACGGCGCTGGCATCGGCCACGAGTCGGATAGTGCTTTTTACGTACCACCAGACCAGGGATCCTGGCTGGTTCAATTCGATTTCGCTTGTCCCAACATGTCTTCGCAAGCAAAGGAGGGTTGGCATGGGTGCCTGTCATCGGATGAGGTTCTATATCGACTTCGCTTGCCTCAACAGGTCTTTGTGTCCAAGGGAGGAAAGGCATTCATAAGTGGGCTGGGCTCACTTGTCCTGCCTGGTCTTCTCACGTACAGCATATTTCCATAGGTCTCTCGGTCGATGGTCATTTTCCTCAGTGAGGCCTAAAGTTCAAAGGTCGTGCCTTCACTACACGTCGTCCCGGTATTCCTGGGTCTACCTCTTCCACGGGTTCCCTCAACTGCTAGGGATGTGCACTTTCTCACACACCTATCTTCATCCATTCTCGCCACATGTCCATACCAGCGCAATCGTCTCTCTTGCACACCACAACTGATGCTTCTTAGGTACAACAGTTCTCTCAAGGTACTAACGCTCTGTCGAGTATGTACACTGACGTTACACATCCATCGGAGCATAGTGGCTTCATTCCTCACAAGCTTACGCATGTCTTCAGCAGTCACGGCCCATGTTTCACTGCCATGTAGCATGGTGTTTCGTACACATGCATCATACGTTGCCTTTTTACTCTGAGCGAGAGGCCTTCCTTAGTCACCAGCAGAGGTAAGAGCTCCCTAAACTTGCCCAGGCTATTCTTATTCTAGCAGTTACACTTTCAGGGCACCCACCCCAACTCCTGACTTGGTCACCGTATAACGGAAGCTATCAACTACTTCTAGTTTTTCCCCTGGAAAGTGACGGAAGTTGTTTCTGCAGATTTTCGGAGGTTAATGCTCCCAAGCATCTGCCACATACAAAAAACTATCTTCCAGTTAGCCTACTTTTTGACATTGCTGCACCCCTTATGTGTCCATAGCTTACACTGGGTACATCTTATAGAGTTTCTACCTACACCTTTTTCTACAGATCGAGCAGGGGCCATCTTCCTGAAGACATTTGTGGATTATCTACCTTCCTACTTATTAGTACTTTGGTTTTAGCTAGGTTGACTCTAAGGCCCCTCGATTCTAAATCCTCCTCCAGTTCTGATAGTGACTCAGCAATTAGAGCAAGGTCGTCAGCATAGAGGAGCTCCCAGGGGCAACCTGTCTTGAATTCCTCCGTAATTGCCTGGAGGACTATGATAAATAGGAGGGGGCTGAGTACTGAACCCTGGTGGACCCCAACCTCTACTTTGAATTCTTCTGTGTATATGTTACCAACCCTAACCTTACTTACGGCATCTCTGTACATGGCTTGCACAGCCCTCACCAGCCATTCATCTATCCCTAGTTTTCCTCATTGATTACCAGATAAGGGATCGGGGGACCCTATCAAAGGCTTTCTCCATGTCAACGAAAGCCAGGTACAGGGGCTTATCTTTGGCTAGGTATTTCTCCTGCAGCTGCCTTACCAGGAATATAGCATCAGTGGTACTTTTCCCTGGCACGAACCCAAACTGCATCTCATCTAAACTAACTCTCTCTCTAATTAGTGGGCTATGACCCTCTCCGTAACCTTCATTACCTGATCCAACAGCTTGATACCTCTGTAATTATTTATCTAGGGCATCACCTTTACCTTTGTAGCAGTTGACTAGTATGCTGCTACACCAGTTATTGGGTATGACTCCTTCATGTATCACCTGGTTGACTATACGGGTGACTAGGTTATATCCGACACTGCCAGATGTTTTGAGCATCTCTGCAGTAATTCCTGATGGGCCTGGGGCTTTCCCTGTCTTCATGCTTCTAATTGCCTTAGCTACCACGGAACTATCAACTCGGATAGCTGGTCCCTCTGTTGGGTCAACATTCGGCAGACTCTCTTTATCCCATTCATTTTCTTTATTCAGCAACCTTTCATAGTGGCATCTCCAAACCTCTCTCTTTGCATCCTCATTTAGCGCAAGTGAACCATCATCCATGCGAACACACTTCTCTCCTACCACATCACGATTCTCTCTCACACACTGTCTTGCAACACGAAATACCTCAAGTCTTTCATCCTCACGGCTCACAACATTGGCAAATTTTTTCTTATCCGCTTCCCCTCTGGCTAAATAAACATGTCTCCTAGCTTCCCTTCTGGCTGTCTGATACAATTCCCTGCTACCACCGTTCTTCCAGTCCCTCCAAGCCTGTTTCTTTTGTCTAATAGCCCTGTCCACCACATTGTTCCACCACCACGTTACTCTGGGTCGAGACGGGACTTTGCTCCATCCACAGATCTGGTCAGTGGCTGTCAGCAGATTGTCCCGTAGAAATCTCCAGTTGTCTTCCACATTAAGTGAAGCTATATCCCCTTCTATTTCGTCAAAGGCTTCGAGTAGTATGTCTCTAAATCTCTGTCCATTTGCAGGATCTTTAAGCTTCCAGACCCTTCTCCTCCAAGCTGGTCTTCTTCTGGGCAATATATATATATATATATATATATATATATTATATATTGGTAAAACGGTAAGATAACAAAGAAAGAAAGAAAGAGACCTCAATATTATGTAAATAGAGGAAATTTTTATCTATAAAATAATATGTTACATTACTCAATAGTCAAGATAAAACCGTGAGTTTCAGATGCCGAAGTGGAAATCCACAACACCATCTCTTCGGTTATCTGGCCATCTGAAAAAACGCTATGAAAAAATACCGTTATATAAAGGGAAATTACTGTATTATAATTCTGCGCGCGAAAACCCACGTGCGTACTTATACATCACTATGGAAACATACACATCTTCACTCGCATTTTTCGCCAAATATATACGCATATATATATACAACCTCATACACACACACACATGCGTACCGTAAAAGTTCATACATACGTCTATATACGCAAAAACACGAGAAAAACCATGGTTAAAGATAACAGAAAAAAAAACATAAGGAAGTATACAAAGCATAAAAACCACGTTCATATACGGACAGGCCCCTATGCACTCATACACACACACACGCCCATATATGTACATACCCGCACATATTTATATACGCATACATACACACGCATATACAAAAAATGAATATATATATGTCCCCCCCCCCCACCATAAAAATGGAAAAATACTAAAAACGTCTATATATATATATATGTGCATTCTTATGTCCGCACACATATATATATATATATAGACATATATATGTATATACATATAAATGCACATACACACACACAAAGGTTGGCGATTACAAAGGAATTTCACAAGGATCATATATATAGTGGAAGCCGCTTATTGTGATCATTTCCGTACAGTATTGGCCGACACCTAACAGATGACGTTAAACAAATATAAAGTCTGAATCAATTAATTTCGATAACAATAACCGGCTGATAACGTTATCCGCTATTCCGATTGACCGCCACTCCATGCCTGCCCAGCCTACATCAAACACAACAAACTACGGCATTTCTATAAATCGCAGTATTTGCTATACAACGTCTTCAATCAGATCGTATTCCTCTCCAATATATATACATATATATATAATAACTTACCCCTGATGCTTAATAAATAAATAAATATTTATTTACTTTCGATTTCGTCTCCAAAGAATTGAGGAAACGTGACAAGCCGGAAGTAAGGTGCGTCATGTGACTTAGACTCTTTAATATATGAAACCACAAAGAGTGCTGCCGACACAAAAGCGAAACTAAGAAGGAAGGGGGAACGTAATATTGTTGTTGACTATCACCATGGTTACTGTCTAAGCGGAAGGCGCATGGCTCGGTGGTTAGCGCATCGGGCTATCAATCGCGAGTTAGTGAGTTCGATTCCCTGGATCTTTTCGTTTTGACTGGCAGGTTTTAAAATAATTTCTTTGCAACTAAACACTTTTAAACTTAAGTACCAGTTACGCACTGGGGTCGATGTAATCAACTTAATCCCTTTGTCTGTTCCCTCCTATCTTTTCGGTTTGAACAGCAGTTTTTAACATAATTTCTAGGTAACTAAACACTTTTAAACTTCGTGTAATGGTAGAATTTGTTACATAAAACATCTTTTTCTCTTGGCTTTCTTGAGAAAATTCTGTAGTTTGTAAGCTACAATTATTGCTGTTGATAAACTACGGCAGATATTGTATTCACCTCAATAGACGTCATTGATTGGTTGAAATTGCCGAAATGCAAGAAATTAAACAACAAATAGCTTACAAGCTACAGAATTTTCTCAAGAAATCCAGGAGAAAAAGATGTTTTATAAATACATTCTACCAGTATACGAAGTTTAAAGAATAAGTCCTGGGGTCGATTTGATCGACTAAAGGCGGTGCTCCAGCATGGCCACAGTCACATGACTGAAACAAGTAAAAGAGTAAAGAGAGATAGCTAGATAAACAGGTAGATAGATAGGTCGGTAGATAGATAGGTATGTAGGTAGGCAGATAGATAAATAGACAGACAGATAGATAGATAGACACAAATAGATAGATAGATAGATAGATAGATAGATAGATAGATAGATAGATAGATAGATAGATAGATAGATAGATAGATAGAGAGACAGACAGACAGATAGATGGATAGACAGATAGAAGCAGTTCTTCCTTCGAAAAGGACGATTCTTTTCTTCAGCTTTAAAGCTTCCAACATGAATGTTGGTGGTGGTGGCCATGTTTATAGCAGTAAGGGTTGTCTTTACTTCTTTGTATCTTCTAAGGCCAGACTGGCAGGTTTCTGTGTGCGTTCAAGCGGAACAACTTCCTTTTCAGACAGATAGTGGAAGCACTCCGTCGGTTACGACGATGAAGGTTCCGGTTGATCCGAATCAACGGAACAGCCTGCTCGTGAAATTAACGTGTAAGTGGCTGAGCACTCCACAGACACGTGCACCCTTAACGTAGTTCTCGGGGATATTCAGCGTGACACAGAGAGTGACAAGGCCGGCCCTTTGAAATACAGGTACAACAGAAACAGGAAGTAAGAGTGAGAGAAAGTTGTGGTGAAAGAGTACAGCAGGGATCACCACCATCCCCTGCCGGAGCCTCGTGGAGCTTTAGGTGATTTCGCTCAATAAACATTCACAACGCCCGGTCTGGGAATCGAAACCGCGAGTCCGCTGCCCTAACCACTAAATAAAACACAAAAATACAAAGTAAATAATTTTAAAACTAAGTAAATAACACACAAAAATACAAAGTAAGGATCGACTAGTCATGACTAGCTAGCGCGGATGCACGAGTACGCGAGTGCGCGCACCGGATTCACTCTTCTCAAGTAGTACCGATAGATAGACAGACGGAGATAGATAGATAAATAGAGATAGATAGGTAGACATATAAAGATAAATAGACAGATAAATAGATGGATAAACGGATGGATGGATGGATAGATAGATAGATAGATAGACAGGCACAGATATGCTATAGAAATAAACTTTGACGTACGCACCTTGAAGTTTTCCAGTGTTAAAACTTTCTTTAGAAGTTGCACGTCATCTTCAGCAGGTGCTTCGTGTGTGTGTGTGTGTGTAGGCAGAGTACGGCCGAATGGTCAAGAAGATTCCTTAACAACCACGAGGTCCCTCGTTCTGTCCTACTGCGAGACACTTTCGACAAATAACACTTTCTGCAGTGTCCAGTTGACCTGAATGAAATCGGACAGAGGGGAAAGTGCTGAACCCAGGAATTCCAAAGAGGTCAGCTTCGGGTCGCAGAGGTTCTTGTATGATTCCAGCGGAATCCTCGAAGACTCACAGCAATTCCGGAACAGGGGATTCAGTTGGTCTTACACCTGAATCCTCATCGGCGAACGACGGGGATCCACGATGTATAAAAATGTCTGTATAGGTATAGATGGAAATGGTGAGGATATTAAGAAATGGTTAATAGCAAAATGTGGGAAATAAAAAAAACTGGAATGGGCAGTGAAAAGGAAAACGAAACAGTGAAAGAAATTATATAACTTTATTTAAGTAATTTTTTTTAGTCCTTCTTGTTTTCTGAGTTGTGCGTTAGATATGAAATTAGATATGAAATCATTCGTATCCAATTCCGGTCTCCTAATAATTATCAGTTATAAAGTGGAATTGATCAAGGAATAAAGATTTGTATGAAACTATAGCAGGAAATAAACGGAATTTGCAAGACTGAACGGTTAATGGACGAGGGGAAGTAACTGAATATTTTTGTTTGGCTTCGGGGTTAAATGACAATTAATTAATTCAACAAATTGTTAGAAAGGACGAGGGGAAGTCCTGAATATTTTTGTTTGGCTTCGGGTTTAAATGACAATTAATTAATTCAACAAATTGTTAGAAAGGATCACTAAAGTACAGCCCCCAAAATTACTGCAGGGCTTGATGACCGCCTCAAGAACCCAGTTTCCACAAAAACTTTTTGCTGGGAGCTGCACAAAGCCAGATTTCAAGGGAGGGCTGCAATCAGAAAACCACTACTTTCAAAAACAAACGTTGCAAAGCGTTTAGAGTGGAGTAAAAACCTACAGAATTGGTCCCTAGAGCAGTGGAAGAATGTTATTTTCTAGGACGAGTCATCCATTACGTTATTTCCGACCACCGGCCGAGTATACGTGTGAAGAGAGCCAAAAGAAGCATTTGACCCAGACTGCCTTCTTCCAACTGTTAAACATGGAGGAGGATCTGTAATGATCTGGGGAGCTATATCTTGGAAATCTGCCAGCCCAATGGTTTCCCTTCATGTCAGAATTAATAGTCAAGACTATTTAAGCATTTTATCTGATCAAATTCATCCTATGGTTGCGGAACTGTTTCCGGAGGGAAACACAAGCTTTCAGGATGATAATGCACCAATTCACACAGCTAAAGTTGTCACTGAATGGCACGAGGAACATTCATCAACCGTTTCAAAGTAAACATTAGTCCTTGCTCTTTTTAACACAATAACTTCTGGTATTTCATATACAGCAGATCTTTCCTTCTCCTATGTTTCCGACGAAGAGCTCCGCTCGAAACGTTAAACTATCCTTCATTCCTGAGCATCCAATAATACTATATTTCTTCCACGTCCTCGCGTTGTTGTGTTTTTTTTTGTGCTTTCTCTTTTGGATTAACTATATATATATATTTAACCGATCGTGGCCGCTGCGAGACTCCCCTGGCACCTGTGCCGGTGGCATGTAAAAAATACCCACTACACATGCGGAGCTGTTTATGTTAGGAAGGGCATCCAGCTGTAGAAACACTGCCAGATCAGACTGGGCCTGGTGCAGCCTCCTGGCTTCCCAGACCCCGGTCGAACCGTCCAACCCGTGCTAGCATGGAAAACTGACGTTAAACGATGATCATGATTATGATATATATAGAAATTAAAATCCAGGAAACACAGAAGTAGGATTAATATAGTTTATTCACTGCAAAAATTCAACATGTACACTTACAGCTGTTTCGATTTTGCTCAAAAGAAATTCCAATAATTAAAACATTTAATTGGGCAAAATCTCATCAGAGGAATGAAAAAGCAAGCCCATAGCAATATCATATCTTCTCCGCTATTTCACTATTACATGTTAAAAGTGAAACAAAAATATTTCTCTATTTTATGTCAGATGCTTTCAATTTAACAATAAAAATAATAATAACAATTGAATTATATGCAGTAAGTAATAATTAAAATCAAACTAAAGTATAATATAATCGTAACATACAAAAGTAAAAATAGCATCAATGATATGAACTTGAATAAGTGGTTTCACATGAATGGGAATAAATTAAAAATATAATTAGCGTGCAGAAATGGAATAGTCCAGATGGATAATACAAAATTAAATTAAAGAAAAGACTATTGTCTATAAAATATACAATGTAGAGAAAAAAGGAGAGCTAACAATTCCAGTCTGTTATATATTTTGAGTATTGTTATCACTAGCGACATCAAGATATAACTTTGTATTTTGCATTTTATGTGTAGATGTATATAGATACATGTACATGTAATATGTACACATATATACATGCACTAGCACTATGACCCGGCAACGACGGGTCTTTCATGCTAGTTGGTAAATAAATGGTAGATAGTGAGTGATATTTCTCACTATAATTATTTTATAATGTATCGATTTAATTATTTTGTAATTTATCTATATCAGTTCAATCAATTTCTTTAACAAAGTTATAAATGTGATCACGTTGTTCTCTCATTCATATGATACTATTTTTACTATAACTCACTAATCTAACATTTATTTAATGCGGTTTCGATTCCCAGACCGGGCTTTGTGTGTGTTTATTGAGCGAAAACACCTAAAGGTCCACAAGGCTCCGGCAGGGGGTGGTGGCGATCTCTGCTGTACTCTTTCTTCCTGCTTCTTGAGTAATGCGGCGATGGACTGGCGTCCTGTCCAGCTGGTGGTGTAACACATATGCCACAGAAACTGGGCCCATGAGCCTGGCTAGGTTTGTAAAGGGCGCATAAATAAATAAAAATAATAAATATACTGGCATGTAATAAAACTGTGTAAGAGAATAATTTACCACAACTCAATTGCAAGAAGCACTTCCATCAAGTTAAGCTATTTATTCGAGAGTATGATTTAATAGAGGTGCAGGAGTGGCTGTGTGGTAAGTAGCTTGCTAACCAACCACATGGTTCCGGATTCAGTCACACTGAGTGGCATCTTGGGCAAGTGTCTTCTGCTATAGCCCCGGGCCGACCAAAGCCTTGTGAGTGGATTTGGTAGACGGAAACTGAAAGAAGCCTGTCGTATATACGTATACATATATATGTATATATGTGCATGTGTTTGTGTCTATGTTTGTCCCCCTAGCATTGCTTGTCAATCGATGCTGGTGTGTTCACGTCCCCGTCACTTAGTGGTTCAGCAATATAGACCGATAGAATAAGTACTGGGCTTCGAAAGAATAAGTCCTGCGGTCGATTTGCTCGACTGAAGGCGGTGCTCCAGCATGGCTGCAGTCAAATGACTGAAACAAGTAAAATAGAGAGAGAGAGAGTAATAGAATTATCACAGTGTTATGGTTTCTTTCCTGCGTGGATATGTTTGTGAGTAGTTAAGTTACCTTTTCGAGAGAAAGACTTTTCACATACATCACAGTGATAAGGCTTCTCTCCTGTGTGAATGTGTTTGTGAGAAATTAAGGTATGGTTCTGAGAGAAGGATTTACCACAGATATCACACACGTATGGCTTCTCTCCCGTGTGAACACGTTTGTGTTTGATTAAGACATCGCTCTGTGAAAAAGACTTTCCACAGATATCGCAGTGATATGGCCTCCCTCCTGTATGAATAAGTTTGTGTTTAGCTAAGTGATGATTTAAAGAGAATGATTTACCACAGATATCGCAGTGATATGGTTTCTCTCCTGTATGAATACGTTTATGGTTAGTTAAAGCATTGCTCCGTGAAAACAATTTACCACAGATATCACAATGATATGGTTTCTCTCCCGTATGAATACGTTTGTGTTTACTCAAGTGGTAACTTTGAGAAAAAGATTTACCTCAAATATTACAGGGATAGGGTTTCTCACCTGTATGAATGTGCTTATGAGTAATTAAATGATGATTCTGAGAGAATGATTTACCACAGATATCACACTGATAAGGTTTCTCTCCTGTGTGAATGTATTTGTGAGTAGTTAAGCTGTGATTTTGAGAGAATGATTCTCCACAGATATCACACTGATAAGGTTTCTCTCCTGTGTGAATGTATTTGTGAGTGGTTAGGTTTTGATTCAGAGAGAATGATTTACCACAGATATCGCACTGATAAGGTTTCTCTCCTGTGTGAATGTATTTGTGAGTAGTTAAGCTGTGATTTTGAGAGAATGATTTACCACAGATATCACAATGATACGGTTTCTCTCCTGTGTGAATGTATTTGTGAGTAGTTAAGTGCTGATTATGAGAGAATGATTCTCCACAGATATCACAATGATAAGGTTTCTCTCCTGTATGAATATGTTTGTGAGTGGTTAGGTCGCTATTTATAGAGAATGATTTACCACAGATATCACACTGATAAGGTTTCTCTCCTGTGTGAATGTAATTGTGAGTAGTTAAGTGGTGATTATGAGAGAATGATTTACCACAGATATCACACTGATATGGTTTCTCTCCTGTGTGAATACGTTTGTGAGTGGTTAGGTCGCTATTTCCAGAGAATGATTTACCACAGATATCACACTGATATGGTTTCTCTCCTGTATGAATACGTTTGTGAGTGGTTAGGTCACTATTTCCAGAGAATGATTTACCACAGATATCACACTGATAAGGTTTATCTCCTGTGTGAATGTATTTGTGAGTAGTTAAGTGGTGATTATGAGAGAATGATTTACCACAGATATCACAATGATATTGTTTGTCTCCTGCATGAATACGTTTGTGAGTGGTTAGGTCGCTATTTCCAGAGAATGATTTACCACAGATATCACACTGATATGGTTTCTTTCCTGTATGAATACGTTTGTGAGTGGTTAGGTCGCTATTTCCAGAGAATGATTTACCACAGATATCACACTGATATGGTTTCTTTCCTGTATGAATACGTTTGTGAGTGGTTAGGTCACTATTTCTAGAGAATGATTTACCACAGATATCACACCGATAAGGTTTCTCTCCTGTATGAATGTATTTGTGAGTAGTTAAGTGGTGATTTCGAGAGAATGATTTACCACAGATACCACACTGATATGGCTTCTCTCCTGTATGAATACGTTTGTGTTTAATTAACTGACTACTTTTAGAGAATGATTTACCACAGATATCACACTGATATTGTTTCTCTCCTGTATGAATACGTTTGTGAGTGGTTAGGTCGCTATTCCCAGAGAATGATTTACCACAGATATCACACTGATAAGGTTTCTCTCCTGTATGAATGTATTTGTGAGTAGTTAAGTGGTGATTTCGAGAGAATGATTTACCACAGATATCACACTGATATGGTTTCTCTCCTGTATGAATATGTTTTTGTTTAATTAACTGACTACTTTTAGAGAATGATTTACCACAGATATCACACTGATATGGTTTCTCTCCTGTATGAATACGTTTGTGAGTGGTTAGGTCGCTATTTCCAGAGAATGATTTACCACAGATATCGCAATGATGTGACTTAACCACAATGTGGATGCATTTGTGAATAGCTGAGCTATGATTCTGAGAGAATGATTTACCACAGGTATTACAGCGATACAACTCGACACCTGCGTGAATGTGTTTATGTGTGGTCAAACGAACCTTTTCAGAGAATGATTTACCACAGATGTCACAGTGATAGAGATCCTCTCCTGCATGGAAACATTTGTGAATCGTCTGTTCATCTTTGAGAAAGAAGGACTTGTTGCAGACATCACAGTGAAATGATGTTTTCTCTTCTTCTTCTGTTTCATCTTCAGTAAAATCAATCCTTAACGACTGTGTATTACAATTAACCTCATTATCACGTAATTCATTTTCCATTATTTTTCTCCTCTCACCACAAAGTCCAAATGTCTTTCTTCTTTTTTATATTCTATTCCCCAGTTATTTCTGTTGCTTGAAATGCTTAGCAGTATTTCGTCTGTCTTTTTGTTCTGAGTTCAAATTCCACCGAGGTCGACTTTGCCTTTCATCCTTTCAGGGTCGATAAATAAAGTACCAGTTTCACACTGGGGTAGATATAATCGACTTAATACCTTTGTCTGTCCTTGTTTGTGCCCTCTATGTTTAGCCCCCTAGTGGGCAATAAAGAAATATATATTTCCATCAAGTGTAATCATTGTCAACATCTGAGGGGGCTGCCAATTCCTTTGCAATCCAGTTTTAATTAGAATACAGGATTGGTTTTCTTGCACCCATTCCAGGCAGTAAAGTACAGAAATGCTGCTAATAATCACACACCCAAAGAAAATCTTTTACAATTCTATAATCGATTTATATAAACAGGGTAATATTTCTTCTGTGTAGCATCTTAGTTTCATCTTAAAGAATATATCATATATATTCATGATGTGTTCGATGTAAAATCTTCATTTATGCTAAATATCCTCTCTGATACTCTGAAATAAAAAAGAAATAATATGAGATATAGAATATACTTGAAAAGTAAAGATTAAACAATGAAAATTTTATTACGCTTTTATACTGATAAACTGGAGATATAAACCTTTAGCTGGCCAAAAAAACGTTAACACGTCAGTCTGACAAACAAACAAGGAGAATATAAGGTAGTCATGGGATGTGCTAAAAATAATAGTTAAATAGCTCTTAAATCATGCAGCAATTTTAAAAATTTTGTTTTGGTTTTTGCACAATCCTATGAATTAGAAATTCGCAAGAGTTTTCTAAAAATTCCCAAAAAGTTTTGAACCAACAAAGAATTTACAATTTAGATCTGCTGTTTGTTTGTTGAGCGAAGCGGTCTTCATCCCAGAGCTCGCAAGATGGAAGAAGTCGGAAACGCAGTCCTTTGCTATTCGTAAGACCCGCAGAAGAGAAAGCAGGTCAGCCCCCCCGACACCGAGAGCATCGACGGATGGACGAATGCGCATCCAGGCTTGGCAGTTGCGTAGGAAGTCGGGGGACAAGAAACAGGAAGAAAGAGTGAGAGAAAGTTGGGGCGAAAGAGTACAACAGGGGTTGCCACCACCCTCTGCTGGAGCATCGTGGAGCTTTAGGTGTTTTCGCTCAATAAACACACTCAACGCCCAGTCTGAGAATCGAACCCGCGAGTCCGCTGCCCTAACCACTGGGCCATTGCGCCTCCACTTACATCTGCTGTATATGAAATACCAGAAGTTATTGTGTTAAAAGAGCAAGGACTAATGTTTACTTGGAAACGGTTGATGATGATGATATATATATATATATATTTATTGCCCACAAGGGGATATACAAAGAGGGGACAAACAAGACATAGGGATTAAGTCGATTACATCGAACCCAGTGCATAACTGGTACTTAATTTATCGACCCTGAAAGATGAAAGGCAAAGTCGACCTCAGTGGAATTTGAACTCATAACGTAAAGACACATGCATTTCGCCTGTCATGCTAATGTTGCTGCCAGCTCGCCACCTTTATATATATATAAAAGCAATTAAGATTCAAGTCAGTTCTAATGAATTCACTTGAATGCGGTACTTAACTTAGATGCACCAGAAAACTATATGGTGTTAACCATACAGTAATGTGGGGTGATTATAAACGAGAAAGAAGCAACAAGAATGGATTAGTTTTTAGTACAATTGTTTCATACAAAGACTGGCTTTATTAAAAGTTGCAAATATTGCAGCAGATAAAAGTGTCCCGTACTCATCAGCTAAAACACATATGAGTTCTCCAAACATCTTAGTGGGTGAGGTTACACTCATGAAGTATCGGAGATAATTTTATAAAAAGCAGATTCAGGTTGTAAACAGACTTCCAAAGTTCTTTAATGACGATGCACAGTCTTATCACAGGTTTTAAAAAAGCTTATTAGCTTCACAGAGAAGGTGAATCAATCCATAGTGTAGGTGCAAATATCCAGAGATATGAGGAGGTATTTCATACTCACAGACGATGAATCTATCCATGGTTAATCCACAATGAGGTGGGTATAATTTCCGGAGGGAAACGCAAGCTTTCAGGATGATAATGCACCAATTCACACAGCTAAAGTTGTCACTGAATGGCACGAGGAACATTCATCAACCGTTTCAAAGTAAACATTAGTCCTTGCTCTTTTTAACACAATAACTTCTGGTATTTCATATACAGCAGATCTTTCCTTCTATGTTTCCAACGAAGAGCTCTGCTCGAAATGTTAAACCCTCCTTCTTTTCTGAGCGTCCAATAATACTATATTTGTTCCACGTCCTCGCGTTGTAGTGTTTTTTTTGTGCTTTCTTGTTTGGATTAACTATATATATATATATATATATTTAACTGATCGTGGCCGCTGCCAGACTCCCCCGGCACCTGTGCCGGTGGCATGTAAAAAACACCCACTACACTCGAGGAGTGGTTGGCGTTAGGAAGGGCATCCAGCTGTAGAAACACTGCCAGATCAGATTGGGCCTGGTGCAGCCTCCTGGTTTCCCAGACCCCGGTCGAACTGTCCAACCCGTGCTAGCAAATACATTCAAACAGGAGAGAAACCTTATCACTGTGATATCTGTGGTAAATCATTCTCTCATAATCACAGCTTAAGTACTCACAAATACATTCACACAGGAGAGAAACCTTATCACTGTGATATCTGTGGTAAATCATTCTCTCATAATCACAGCTTAAGTACTCACAAATACATTCACACAGGAGAGAAACCTTATCAGTGTGATATCTGTGGTAAATCATTCTCTCATAATCACAGCTTAAGTACTCACAAATACATTCACACAGGAGAGAAACCTTATCAGTGTGATATCTGTGGTAAATCATTCTCTCATAATCACAGCTTAAGTACTCACAAATACATTCACACAGGAGAGAAACCTTATCAGTGTGATATCTGTGGTAAATCATTCTCTCATAATCACAGCTTAAGTACTCACAAATACATTCACACAGGAGAGAAACCCTATCAGTGTGATATCTGTGGTAAATCATTCACTCAGAATCAAAATTCAGATCTGGAAATTCGTCAAGTCTGGTGAGTTGTGGATAACGGATGCCAGTTGGACTGAGCAGACTACACCCACAACAACAACTGGCAATGCAAAAATATTGGGAAACTAACCAAGAACAATCAGCCATCCCCTGTATATCATCATCTGAAATCCAGATATAAACTGCTGTCCTTGAATGCCCGTAGTTTATGCAACAAGGTGCATCTTTTTGTCTCCTACGTCAAAAGTATCAACCCAGATTTCATCACAGTCACGGAAACGTGGGCACACTCTGCACTCTGTGATGGAGTTTTCAGCATAGCCGGCTACAACCTGTTCCGCAAAGACCGCATTAATCGCCGTGGAGGGGGTGTGATCATTTATGTTCGATCAAGTCTATCGGCAATCCCCTGTGATGATTTGAACCAATCTCAGCAGGAGGTATTTTTCTGCAATGTTCACATGACCATGTCAACACTTCTGCTCGGAGTCGTTTACCGTCCTCCAAATTATCAACAAGACGCACAGCTTTTTGATATCCTCAGGGCGGCTGCCATGAAAACAGCCACATATGTGTATGTTGCGGGGGACTTCAATTTCCCTGAGATTGACTGGGAGGCCTTCCGTTGGCCGCAAAGTGCAGACGATTTCCTTGAACTGGTGCTGAATTCGAATTGGTCCCAAGTTGTTACCTCCCCCACAAGGGGTAACAACACTTTGGATCTGCTACTTACCGCTTCTCCTGAAACAATCATTAGTGTCGCTACTGAAGAACCTTTGGGTGACTCTGATCATTCCATGATCATGGCCGACTTGTCTCTGATTGGTTGTAACAAAAAACACAACCATCTTCAGATTGCCCGCTTTGACTGGAATAAAGCAAACTGGAGCTCTTATTGTACTGAGCTGCAACGCCCAAACTGGCATGAATTTTATGCCTCTGGAGATGTGGACACTATACTCCAGAACATTCTGAATTCAATATGGGCAGCATATGCAGCATCAGTACCACGCAAGCACAAAAAACCACCCAATAGTGCAATTTGGGAGACTGCAGCAGTCCGACTTGCCAGGAAAGAACGCCGTAATGCTGAACGGGAATACAAATTGCACAAATCAGAGAGCAACAGGAAAAAGCGCAATAGGTCAGCCAACCACCTCAAGCAGGTGACAAAAAAGGCAGTGCTTGAATTTGAACAACGCATTGCAGCTAACCCTGACAGCAAAGGGTTCTGGAAGTATGTGCACTCAAAGCAGAGACCCCACTCTCCTGTTGGTCCCCTTCGCAATCCCCACACAGGACAGATTACTGGCAATCCCGAAGAATGTGCAGAAATCATTGCTGGATGCTATGCCGGCATCTTTACTGTCGAAGACCAAAATGTTCCATCATCAACACCACTGACATCGGACTCTATATCTTCTATGCAATTTACACCAGCAATGCTGCAACGCCACCTAAAGAATAAACGCAATTATGCCTCTCCTGGTCTCGATGGTGTTACATACCTACTTCTCAAACGCAGTGGGTACTTTCTTCTAAGCCAACTTTCTCTATTCTTCCAATTCTGTCTCGACAATGGTGTTACTCCAGAACAGTGGAAAACTGCCAGTGTCATCCCTCTGTTCAAAAAAGGCGACCGCACATCGCCTGTCAACTATCGCCCCGTCAGTCTTACCAGCTGCATCGCCAAACTGATGGAATCCTGTATCAGAGAAACCCTCTGGAACTTCTGGAAGTCTCACAGCCTCATCCAGCTGTCACAATTCGGATTTATTCCTAACTCCAGCTGCTGTAATCAACTCATCGAGTTTCTTGAGGACATTACCCAAATCACTGATCCTGGGTGGATGTTGTTTACCTGGACTTTGCTAAGGCTTTTAACTCTGTGCCACACAAAAGACTTATGGTGAAGCTTTCTGCGTTGGGTGTAAGAGACGAACTCTATAACTGGTTAAAGTCCTTTATTTTCGGCCGAAAAGAGGTTGTCACAGTTCTAGGACAGCACTCTTCGCCCTATGAGATGACATCTGGTGTGCCGCAGGGATCTGTTCTTGGCCCCCTTTTATTTGTTGCGTATGTTAATGACGTAGATGCCAACTTAAAGAATGCCACAGTGCTGAAATATGCAGATGACATCAAGCTGTACCTCGAAATAAAGAGGTCAAATCCTATACACTATGGATCTCTATTGCAAGTAGACCTGGACACAACGCAGCAGTGGATCATGGACTGGCAACTCAAGCTGGCTGTGGACAAATGTACCACCATGCATTTTGGGAGGAGAAACCCAGCGTCCACCTACTCCCTCCACAACACTAGTCTCAAAAAGTCTTCAAGTGAACATGACCTGGGTGTTATTGTCGACAGTGATTTGCGTTGGACAAAACACATCGCTAAAATTGTCAAGAAGGCTGAGGGTGTCTTGGCATCACTCACCAAATCCTTTGTGAGCCGCTCTCCGGCTATCTATCTGCGGCTGCATATAGCTATGGTAAGACCTCACCTTACTTCCCTGGGCATGGACACATTGAAACTCCGACGTCTGGCAGCTGACTTGGCAGACACCCATAAAATTATCAACCATCGAACAAACAATAACTCTGAGCACCTCTTCAAACTCCACCCATGGACATATTTACAAAGTAAGAAAACAGCACAGCTCCCATGACTTCAGGAAACATTTTTTCACGCTGAGAGTTGCTGAAGCGTGGAACAAACTGCCGACATCGGTTGTTAGTTGTCGGAGCACTGCATCCTTCAAGACTTCCATGCTTCCTGAGATACGCCAAGACTACACTTGATTTTCCCCCCTCCATACACACACAAGCATGTTCACTTTCCAGACATTTCTACACTACTGCATGTACTTTATATGCACTTTCTGACAAGTTGTGGTGCACCTGAGCACTGTATACAATAATTTCATTATTATATAAAACCTAACTAAACACAAATACATTCACACAGGAGAGAAAACTTATCAGTGTGATATCTGTGGTAAATCATTCTCTCTGAATCATCATTTAATTACTCACAAGCGCATTCATACAGGTGAGAAACCCTATCCCTGTAATATTTGTGGTAAATCATTTTCTCAGAGTTACTACTTGTCTACACACATGCGTATTCATACGGGAGAAAAACCATATAACTGTGATATCTGTGGTAAATCGTTTTCACAGAGCGATGCCTTAACTAACCATAAACGTATTCATACAGGAGAGAAACCATATCACTGATATTTGTGGTAAATCATTCTCACAAAATCAACATTTAACTAAACACAAACCCTTCCGTACTGGAGAGAAACCATTCTACTGTGATACCTGCGGAAAGTCATTTGCTGGTGACTTAAATCCTCATAAACGCATTCTTAGTAAAGAGAAGCCGTATCACTGTGGTAAATCATTCTCTTTAAATCATCACTTAGCTAAACACAAACTTATTCATAAGGAGGGAGGCCATATCACTGCGATATCTGTGGAAAGTCTTTTTCACAGAGCGATGTCTTAATCAAACACAAACGTGTTCACACAATGATATCGTTTCTCTCCTGTGTGAATGTATTTGTGAGTAGTTAAGTGGTGATTTTGAGAGAATGATTTACCACAGATATCACATTGATATGGTTTCTCACCTGTATGAATACGTTTGTGAGTGGTTAGGTCGCTATTTCCAAAGAATGATTTACCACAGATATCGCAATGATGTGACTTAACCACAATGTGGATGCATTTGTGAATAGCTAAGCTATGATTCTGAGAGAATGATTTACCACAGGTGTTACAGCGATACGGCTCGACACCTGCGTGAATGTGTTTATGTGTGGTCAGACGAACCTTTTCAGAGAATGATTTACCACAGATGTCACAGTGATAGAGATCCTCTCCTGCATGGAAACATTTGTGAATCGTCTGTTCATCTTTGAGAAAGAAGGACTTGTTGCAGACATCACAGTGAAATGATGTTTTCTCTTCTTCTTCTGTTTCATCTGCAGTAAAATCAATCCTTAACGACTGTGTATTACAATTAACCTCATTATCACGTAATTCAATTTCCATTATTTTTCTCCTCTCACCACAAGGTCCAAATGGTTTTCTTTTTTTATATTCTATTCCCCAGTTATTTCTGTTGCTTGAAATGCTTAGGGGTATTTCGTCTGTCTTTTTGTTCTGAGTTCAAATTCCACCGAGGTTGACTTTGCCTTTCATCCTTTTGGGGTCAATAAAGTACCAGTTTCACACTGGGGTAGATATAATCGACTTAATCCCTTTGTCAGTCCTTGTTTGTCCCCTCTATGTTTAGCCCCCTAGTGGGCAATAAAGAAATATATATTTCCATCAACTGTAATCATTGTCAATATCTGAGGGGGCTGCCAATTCCTTTACAATCCAGGTTTAATTACAATACAGGATTGGTTTTCTTGCACCCATTCCAGGCAGTAAAGTACAGAAATGCTGCTAATAATCACACACCCAAAGAAAATCTTTTACAATTCTATAATCGATTTATATAAACAGGGTAATATTTCTTCTGTGTAGCGTCTTAAAGAATATATCATATATATTCATGATGTGTTCGATGTAAAATCTTCTTTTATGCTAAATATCCTCTCTGATACTCTGAAATAAAAAAGAAATAATATGAGATATAGAATATACTTGAAAATAAAGATTAAATAATGAAAATTTTATTACGTTTTTATGCTGATAAACTGGAGATATAAACCTTTAGCTGGCCAAATAAACGTTAACACGTCAGTCTGACAAACAAACAAGGAGATTATAAGGTAGTCATGGGATGTGCTACAAATAATAGCTAAATAGCTCTTAAATCACGCAGCAATTTAAAAAATTTTGTTTTGGTTTTTGCACAATCCTATGAATTACAAATTCGCAAGAGTTTCTAAAAATTCCCAAAAAGTTTTGAACCAACGAAGAATTTATAATTTACATCTGCTGTTTGTTTGTTGAGCGAATCGGTGTTCGTCCAGAGCTCGCAAGATGGAAGAAGTCGGAAACGTGGTCCTTTGCTATTCGTAAGACCTGCAGAAGAGAAAGCAGGTCAGCCCCCCCCCCCCCCGACACCGAGAGCATTGACGGATGGATGAATGCGCATCCAGGCTCGGCGGTTGCGTAGGAAGTCGGGGGACAAGAAACAGGAAGAAAGAGTGAGAGAAAGTTGGGGCGAAAGAGTACAACAGGGGTCGCCACCACCCTCTGCTGGAGCATCGTGGAGCTTTAGGTGTTTTCGCTTAATAAACACTCACAATGACCGGTCTGGGAATCGAAACCGCGTTCCTCTGAATGCGAGTCCGCTGCCCTAACCACTGGGCCATTGCGCCTCCACTTACATCTGCTGTATATGAAATACCAGAGGTTATTCTGTTCAAAAGAGCAAGGACTAATGTTTACTTTGAAACGGTTGATGATGATGATGATGATGATATATATATATATATAGTTATTGCCCACAAGGGGATATACAAAGAGGGGACAAACAAGGACAGACATAGGGATTAAGTCGATTACATCGAACCCAGTGCATAACTGGTACTTAATTTATCGACCCTGAAAGATGAAAGGCAAAGCCTACCTCAGTGGAATTTGAACTCATAACGTAAAGACACATTTCGCCCATCGTGCTAATGTTGCTGCCAAGCTCGCCACGTTTATATATATATATATATATATATATATATATATATATATTTTATTTTATTTTATAGAAAGAGCTTCTACAGTACTAGAACTGTTTCATTCAGATGAAACAGTTCTAGTCCTGTAGAAGCTCCTTCTATAAAATAAATTACTTTACTCTGCTATGTATTGAGTACCTTATTTACTGTGGTTAACCCCGACTCAACCCGGGACCTACATATACATATATATATATATATATATATATATGTGCATTCTCATGCCCGCACACACACATATATATATAAATATAGACATATATATGTATATACATATATATGCACATACACACACACAAAAGTTGGCGACTACAAAGGAATTTCACAAGAATCATATATATAGTGGAAGCCGCTTATTGTGATCATTTCCGTACAGCATTGGCCAACACCTAACATATGACGTTAAACAAATATAAAGTCTGAACCAATTAATTTTGATAACAATAACCGGCTGATAACGTTATCCGCTATTCCGATTGACCGCCACTCCATTCCTGCCCAGCCTACATCAATACACAACAAACTACGGCATTTCTATAAATCGCAGTATTTGCTATACAACGTCTTCAATCAGATCGTATTCCTCTCCAATATATATACATATATATATAATAACTTACCCCTGATGCTTAATAAATAAATAAATATTTATTTACTTTCGATTTCGTCTCCAAAGAATTGAGGAAACATGACAAGCCGGAAGTAAGGTGCGTCATGTGACTTAGACTCTTCAATATATGAAACCACAAAGAGTGCTGCTGACACAAAAGTGAAACTAAGAAGGAAGGGGGAACGTAATATTGTTGTTGACTATCACCATGGTTACTGTCTAAGCGGAAGGCTCATGGCTCGGTGGTTAGCGCATCGGGCTATCAATCGCGAGTTAGTGAGTTCGATTCCCTGGATCTTTTCGCTGTTCCACGTTGCCAGCGGAATTCTCGGCGACTCACGGGAATTCCGGAGCAGGGGATTCAGTTGGTCTTACACCTGAATCCTCATCGGCGAACGACGGGGATCCACGATGTATAAAAATGTCTGTTTAGGTATAGATGGAAATGGTGAGGATATTAAGAAATGTTAATAGCAAAATGTGGGAAATAAAAAATTGGAATGGTCAGTGAAAAGGAAAACGAAAAGTGAAAGAAATTATATAACTTTGTTTAAGTAATTTTTTTTAGTCCTTCCTTTTTTCTGAGTTGTGCGTTAGATATGAAATTAGATATGAAATCATTCGTATCTAATTCCGGTCTCCTAATAATTATCAGTTATAAAGTGGAATTGATCAAGGAATAAAGATTTGTATGAAACTATAGCAGGAAATAAACGGAATTTGCAAGACTGAACGGTTAATGGACGAGGGGAAGTAACTCTTCCTTCAACAAAAGCCCTGAACATTTTTATATAGCTTCGAGTTTAAATGACAATTAATTAATTCAGCAAATTGTTAGAAAGGATCACAAAAGTACAGCCCTCAAAATTACTGCAGGGCTTAATGAAACGCCTGAAGAACCCAGTTTCCACAAAAACTTTTGCTGGGAGCTGCACAAAGCCAGATTTCAAGGAGGGCTGCAATCAGAAAACCACTACTTTCAAAAACAAACGTTGCAAAGCGTTTAGAGTGGAGTAAAAACCTACAGAAATGATCCCTAGAGCAGTGGAAGAATGTTATTTTCTAGGACGAGTCATCCATTACCTTATTTCCGACCACTGGCCGAGTATACGTGTGAAGAGAGCCAAAAGAAGCATTTGACCCAGACTGCCTTCTTCCAACTGTTAAACATGGAGGAGGATCTGTAATGATCTTGAGTGCTATATCTTGGAAATCTGCCAGCCCAATGGTTCCCCTTCATGGCAGAATTAATAGTCAAGACTATTTAAGCATTTTATCTGATCAAATTTATCCTATGGTTGTGGATCTGCTTCTGGAGGGCAACGCAAGCTTTCAGGATGATAATGCACCAATTCTCACAGCTAAAGTTGTCACTGAATGGCACGAGGAACATTCTTCAACCGTTTCAAAGTAAACATTAGTCCTTGCTCTTTTGAACACAATAACTTCTGGTATTTCATATACAGCAGATCTTTCCTTCTCCTATGTTTCCGACAAAGAGCTCCGCTCGAAACGTTAAACCCTCCTCCTTTCCTGAGCGTCCAATAATACTATATTTGTTCAGCGTCCACGCGTGGTTGTGTATTTTTTGTGCTTTCTTGTTTGGATTAACTATATATATATATATATATATATATATATAATGATCGTGGCCGCTGGCAGACTCCCCTGGCACCTGTGCTGGTGGCATGTAAAAAACACCCACTACACTCGCGGAGTGGTTGGCGTTAGGAAGGGCATCCAGCTGTAGAAACACTGCCAGATCAGACTGGGCCTGGTGCAGCCTCCTGGCTTCCCAGACCCTGGTCGAACCGTCCAACCCATGCTAGCACGGAAAACGGATATTAAATGATGATCATGATGATGATATATATGTACAAATTAAAATCCAGGAAACAGAGAAGTAGCATTAATATAGTTTATTCACTGCAAAAATTCAACATGTACACTTACAGCTGTTTCGATTTTGCTCAAAAGAAATTCCAATAATTAAAACCTTTAATTGGGCAAAATCTCATCAAAAATTGAATTAAAGAAAAGACTATTGTCTATAAAGTATACAACGTAGAGAAGAAAAGAGCTAACAATTCCAGTCTGTTATATATTTTGAGCATTGTTATCACTAGCGATATCAAGATATAACTTTGTATTTTATGTGTAGATGTATATATATAGATGTACATGTAATATGTACACATATATACATGCACTAGCACTATGACCCGGCAACGACGGGTCTTTCATGCTAGTTGGTAAATAAATGGTAGATAGTGAGTTATATTTCTCACTATAATTATTTTATAATGTATCGATTTAATTATTTTGTAATTTATCTATATCAGTTCAATCAATTTCTTTAACAAAGTTATAAACGTGATCACGTTGTTCTCTCATTCATATGATACTATTTTTACTATAACTCACAAATCTAACATTTATTTAATGCGGTTTCGATTCCCAGACCGGGCGTTGTGTGTGTTTATTGAGCGAATTTGGTAGACGGAAACTGAAAGATGCCTGTCGTATATGTGTATATATATATATATGTATGTGTGGGTTTGTGTGTCTGTGTTTGTCCCCCTAGCTTTGCTTGTCAATCGATGCTGGTGTGTTTATGTCCCCGTCACTTAGTGGTTCAGCAAAAGAGACCGATAGAATAAGTACTGGGCTTACAAAGAATAAGTCCTGGGGTTGATTTGCTTGACTAAAGGCGGTGCTCCAGCATGGCCGCAGTCAAATGACTGAAACAAGTAAAATAGAGAGAGAGAGAGTAATAGAATTATCACAGTGTTATGGTTTCTTTCCTGCGTGGATATGTTTGTGAGTAGTTAAGTTACCTTTTTGAGAGAAAGACTTTTCACATACATCACAGTGAAAAGGCTTCTCTCCCATGTGAATGTGTTTGTGAGAAATTAAGGTATGGTTCTGAGAGAAGGATTTACCACAGATATCACACACGTATGGCTTCTCTCCTGTGTGAACACGTTTGTGTTTGATTAAGACATCGCTCTTTGAAAAAGACTTTCCACAGATATCGCAGTGATATGGCCTCCCTCCTGTATGAATAAGTTTGTGTTTAGCTAAGTGATGATTTAAAGAGAATGATTTACCACAGATATCACAGTTATACGGCTTCTCTTTACTATGAATGTGTTTATGAGGATTTAAGTCACCAGCGAGTGACTTTCCACAGGTATCACAGTAGTATAGTTCCTCTCCAGTATGGAAGGGTTTGTGTTTAGTTAAATGTTAATTTTATGAGAATGATTTACCACAACTATCAGTGATATGGTTTTTCTCCTGTATGAATACATTTATGGTTAGTTAAGGCATTGCTCTGTGAAAACGATTTACCACAGATATCACAGTGATATGGTTTCTCTCCCGTATGAATACGTTTGTGTTTACTCACGTCGTAACTTTGAGAAAAAGATTTACCGCAAATGTTACAGGGATAGGGTTTCTCACCTGTATGAATGCGCTTATGAGTAATTAAATGATGATTCAGAGAGAAGGATTTACCACAGATATCACAGTGATAAGGTTTCTCTCCTGTGTGAATGTATTTGTGAGTAGTTAAGTGCTGATTATGAGAGAATGATTCTCCACAGATATCACACTGATAAGGTTTCTCTCCTGTGTGAATGTATTTGTGTTTAGTTAGGTTTTGATTCTGAGAGAATGATTTACCACAGATATTACAGTGATAAGGTTTCTCTCCTGTGTGAATGTATTTGTGTTTAGTTAGGTTTTGATTCTGAGAGAATGATTTACCACAGATATCACAGTGATAAGGTTTCTCTCCTGTGTGAATGTATTTGTGAGTGGTTAAGTTGTGATTTCGAGAGAATGATTTACCACAGATATCACAGTGATAAGGTTTCTCTCCTGTGTGAATGTATTTGTGAGTAGTTAAGTGCTGATTATGAGAGAATGATTCTCCACAGATATCACACTGAAAAGGTTTCTCTCCTGTGTGAATGTATTTGTGAGTAGTTAAGCTGTGATTTTGAGAGAATGATTTACCACAGATATCACAATGATATGGTTTCTCTCCTGTATGAATGTATTTGTGAGTAGTTAAGTGGTATATCTGAGAGAATGATTTACCACAGATATCACAATGATATGGTTTCTCTCCTGTATGAATACGTTTGTGTTTAATTAACTGACAACTTTTAGAGAATGATTTACCACAGATATCACAATGATATGGTTTCTCTCCTGTATGAATGTATTTGTGAGTAGTTAAGTGCTGATTATGAGAGAATGATTTACCACAGATATCACACTGATAAGGTTTCTCTCCTGTGTGAATGTATTTGTGAGTAGTTAAGTGCTGATTATGAGAGAATGATTTACCACAGATATCACACTGATAAGGTTTCTCTCCTGTGTGAATGTACTTGTGAGTAATTAAGTTGTGATTTCGAGTGAATGATTTACCACAGATATCACAGTGATAAGGTTTCTCTCCCGTGTGAATGTATTTGTGTTTAGTTAAGTGGTCATTTCTAGAGAATGATTTACCACAGATATCACAGTGATATGGTTTCTCTCCTGTATGAATACGTTTGTGAGTGGTTAGGTCGCTATTTCTAGAGAATGATTTACCACAGATATCACACTGATATGGTTTCTCTCCTGTATGAATACGTTTGTGAGTGGTTAGGTCGCTATTTCCAGAGAATGATTTACCACAGATATCACACTGATAAGGTTTCTCTCCTGTGTGAATGTATTTGTGAGTAGTTAAGTGGTGATTATGAGAGAATGATTTACCACAGATATCACAATGATATGGTTTCTCTCCTGTATGAATACGTTTGTGAGTGGTTAGGTCGCTATTTCTAGAGAATGATTTACCACAGATATCACACTGATAAGGTTTCTCTCCTGTATGAATGTATTTGTGAGTAGTTAAGTGGTGATTTCGAGAGAATGATTTACCACAGATACCACACTGATATGGCTTCTCTCCTGTATGAATACGTTTGTGTTTAATTAACTGTCTACTTTTAGAGAATGATTTACCACAGATATCACACTGATATTGTTTCTCTCCTGTATGAATACGTTTGTGAGTGGTTAGGTCGCTATTCCCAGAGAATGATTTACCACAGATATCACACTGATAAGGTTTCTCTCCTGTATGAATGTATTTGTGAGTAGTTAAGTGGTGATTTCGAGAGAATGATTTACCACAGATATCACACAGATATGTTTTCTCTCCTGTATGAATATGTTTGTGTTTAATTAACTGACTACTTTTAGAGAATGATTTACCACAGATATCACACTGATATGGTTTCTCTCCTGTATGAATACGTTTGTGTTCAATTAACTGACTACTTTTAGAGAATGATTTACCACAGATATCACACTGATATGGTTTCTCTCCTGTATGAATACGTTTGTGTTTAATTAACTGACTACTTTTAGAGAATGATTTACCACAGATATCACACAGATATGTTTTCTCTCCTGTATGAATACGTTTGTGTTCAATTAACTGACTACTTTTAGAGAATGATTTACCACAGATATCACACTGATATGGTTTCTCTCCTGTATGAATACGTTTGTGAGTGGTTAGGTCGCTATTTCCAGAGAATGATTTGCCACAGATATCACAATGATGTGACTTAACCACAATGTTGATGCATTTGTGAATAGCTAAGCTATGATTCTGAGAGAATGATTTACCACAGGTGTTACAGCGATACGGCTCGACACCTGCGTGAATGTGTTTATGTGTGGTCAAACGAACCTTTTCAGAGAATGATTTACCACAGATGTCACAGTGATAGAGATCCTCTCCTGCATGGAAACATTTGTGAATCGTCTGTTCATCTTTGAGAAAGAAGGACTTGTTGCAGACA
Organism: Octopus sinensis; assembly: GCF_006345805.1. Classification (NCBI taxonomy): domain Eukaryota; kingdom Metazoa; phylum Mollusca; class Cephalopoda; order Octopoda; family Octopodidae; genus Octopus; species Octopus sinensis. The sequence continues at coordinate 2,608,238 of NC_043024.1, forward strand.
TCACAGTGAAATGAAGTTTTCTCTTCTTCTTCTGTTTCATCTTCAGTAAAATCAATCCTTAACGACTGTGTATTACAATTAACCTCATTATCACGTAATTCATTTTCCATTATTTTTCTCCTCTCACCACAAAGTCCAAATGTCTTTCTTTTTTTTATATCTATTCCCCAGTTATTTCTGTTGCTTGAAATGCTTAGTGGTATTTCGTCTGTCTTTTTGTTCTGAGTTCAAATTCCACCGAGGTCGACTTTGCCTTTCATCCTTTCAGGGTCGATAAATAAAGTACCAGTTTCACACTGGGGTAGATATAATCAACTTAATACCTTTGTCTGTCCTTGTTTGTGCCCTCTATGTTTAGCCCCCTACTGGGCAATAAAGAAATATATATTTCCATCAACTGTAATCATTGTCAATGTCTGAGGAGGCTGCCAATTCCTTTGCAATCCAGGTTTAATTAGAATACAGGATTGGTTTTCTTGCACCCATTCCAGGCAGTGAAGTACAGAAATGCTGCTAATAATCACACACCCAAAGAAAATCTTTTACAATTCTATAATCAATTTATATAAACAGGGTAATATTCCTTCTGTGTAGCATCTTAGTTTCAACTTAAAGAATATATTATATATATTCATGATGTGTTCGATGTAAAATCTTCCTTTATACTAAATATCCTGTCTGATACTCTGAAATAAAAAAGAAATAATATGAGATATAGAATATACTTGAAAAGTAAAGATTAAATAATGAAAATTTTATTACGTTTTTATACTGATAAACTGGAGATATAAACCTTTAGCTGGCCAAATAAACGTTAACACGTCAGTCTGACAAACAAACAAGGAGATTATAAGGTAGTCATAGGATGTGCTAAAAATAATAGCTAAATAGAATTTGCAAGATGTTTTCTAAAAATTCCCAAAAAGTTTTGAACCAACGACGAATTTATAATTTACATCTGCTGTTTGTTTGTTGAGCGAAGCGGTCTTCGTCCCAGAGCTCGCAAGATGGAAGAAGTTGGAAACGTGGTCCTTTGCTATTCGTAAGACCTGCAGAGGAGAAAGCAGGTCATCTCCCGACACCGAAAGCATCGACGGATGGATGAATGCGCATCCAGGCTCGGCGGTTGCGTAGGAAGTCGGGGGACAAGAAACAGGAAGAAAGAGTGAGAGAAAGTTGGGGCGAAAGAGTACAACAGGGGTTGCCACCACCCTCTGCTGGAGCATCGTGGAGCTTCAGGTGTTTTCGCTCAATAAACACTCACAACGCCCTATCCGGGAATCGAACCCGCGAGTCCGCTGCCCTAACCACTGGGCCATTGCGCCTCCACTTACATCTGTTATATATGAAATACCAGAAGTTATAGTGTTAAAAAAAGGAAGGACTAATGTTTACTTGGAAACGGTTGATGATGATGATGATGATGATATATATATATATTTATTGCCCACAAGGGGATATACAAAGAGGGGACAAAGAAGGACAGACATAGGGATTAAGTCGATTACATCGACCCCAGTGCATAACTGGTACTTAATGTATCGACCCTGAAAGATGAAAGGCAAAGTCGACCTCAGTGGAATTTGAACTCATAACGTAAAGACACATGCATTTCGCCCGTCATGCTAATGTTGCTGCCAGCTCGCCACCTTCATATATGTATATATATATATATATATATATATATATATTGGTAAAACGGTAAGATAACAAAAGAAAGAAAGAAAGAGACCTCAATATTATGTAAATAGAGGAAATTTATCTATAAAATAATATGTACATTTACTCAATAGTCAAGATAAAACTCTCAGTTTCAGATGCCGAAGTGGAAATCCACAACACCATCTCTTCGGTTATCTGGCCATCTGAAAAAACGCTATGAAAAAATACCGTTATATAAAGGGAAATTACTGTATTATAATTCTGCGCGCGAAAACCCACGTGCGTACTTATACGTCACTATGGAAACATACACATCTTCACTCGCATTTTTCGCCAAATATATACGCATATATATACAACCTCATACACACACACACACATGCGTACCGTAAAAGTTCATACATACGTCTATATACGCACAAACACAAGAAAAAACATGGTTAAAGGTAACAGAAAAAAAAACATAAGGAAGTATACAAAGCATAAAAACCACGTTCATATACGGACATGCCCCTATGCACTCATACACACACACACGCCCATATATGTACATACCCGCACATATTTATACACGCATACATACACACGCATGTACAAAAAATGAATATATATATGTCCACCCCCCCACAAAATAATGGAAAAATACTAAGTAAAAACGTCTATATATATATGTGCATTCTCATGCCCGCACACATCTCTTATTATAAAAGGCAGATTTTATCTGCCTCCCTTTGTAACTTATAGAAATCTACAATATAGGATTTCTTCAATTACAATTTACCTAGCATTTTTAAGAGTAGAATGCATCGGGTCATGCCAGGTCCAGTTTTTTAAAATTTAAACTCCAATTAAGCAAAATTTACAGAAAACTCACATTCTGGTGTGTATGTCAAATGCTTTTCTTAATGTGGTTTACATTAGAACATAAAATTCAAATCGGACCATGTTAACACCAAAAATTATTTACATCAAAAAGATGCTTTTTTCTATGAAAATCCCTATTTTTTACGATTTTTTCACTGCTGTGTCGCCACTTTTCGGTGTATTTCGACCAGAAAAATGTTCACAAAATTTTTACTTTTCAAAATTACAATTCCAGCGGATCGAAACATACCCGAGCAACGCCGGGCTATACTGCTAGTATATACATATATAGACATATATATGTATATACATATATATGCACATACACACACAAAAAAGTTGGCGATTACAAAGGAATTTCACAAGAATCATATATATAGTGGAAGCCGCTTATTGTGATCATTTCCGTACAGCATTGGCCAACACCTAACAGATGACGTTAAACAAATATAAAGTCTGAACCAATTAATTTCGATAACAATAACCGGCTGATAACGTTATCCACTATTCCGATTGACCGCCACTCCATTCCTGCCCAGCCTACATCAAAACACAACAAACTACGGCATTTCTATAAATCGCAGTATTTGCTATACAACGTCTTCAATCAGATCGTATTCCTCTCCAATATATATACATATATATATAATAACTTACCCCTGATGCTTAATAAATAAATAAATATTTATTTACTTTCGATTTCGTCTCCAAAGAATTGAGGAAACGTGACAAGCCGGAAGTAAGGTGCGTCATGTGACTTAGACTCTTTAATATATGAAACCACAAAGAGTGCTGCCGACACAAAAGCGAAACTAAGAAGGAAGGGGGAACGTAATATTGTTGTTGACTATCACCATGGTTACTGTCTAAGCGGAAGGCGCATGGCTCGGTGGTTAGCGCATCGGGCTATCAATCGCGAGTTAGTGAGTTCGATTCCCTGGATCTTTTCGTTTTGACTGGCAGATTTTTAAAATAATTTCTTTGTAACTAAACACTTTTAAACTTAAGTACCAGTTACGCACTGGGGTCGATGTAATCAACTTAATCCCTTTGTCTGTCCTTGTCTGTTCCCTCCTATCTTTTCCGTTTGAACAGCAGTTTTTAACATAATTTCTAGGTAACTAAGCACTTTTAAACTTCGTGTAATGGTAGAATTTGTTACATAAAATATCTTTTTTCTCTTCGCTTTCTTGAGAAAATTCTGTAGTTCGTAAGCTACAATTATTGCTGTTGATAAACTACGGCAGATATTGTTATCACCTCAATAGACGTCATTGATTGGTTGAAATTGCCGAAATGCAAGAAATTAAACAACAAATAGCTTACAAGCTACAGAATTTTCTCAAGGAACCCAAGAGAAAAAGATGTTTTATAAATACATTCTACCAGTATACGAAGTTTAAAGAATAAGTCCTGGGGTCGATTTGATCGACTAAAGGCGGTGCTCCAGCATGGCCACAGTCACATGACTGAAACAAGTAACAGAGTAAAGAGAGATAGCTAGATAAACAGGTAGATAGATAGGTATGTAGGTAGGCAGATAGATAAATAGACGGACAGATAGATAGATAGACACAAATAGATAGATAGATAGATAGATAGATAGACACAAATAGACAGATAGATGGATAGACAGATAGAAGCATTTCTTTCTTCGAAAAGGACGATTCTTTTCTTCAGCTTTAAAGCTTCAGCAAAATTGCTTTGAGTGTTCATGTTGGTGGTGGTGGCCATGTTTATAGCAGTAAGGGTTGTCTTTACTTCTATGTATCTTCTAAGGCCAGACTGGCAGTTTTCTGTGTGCGTTCAAGCGGAACAACTTCCTTTTCAGACAGATAGATAGACAAACAGAGAGATAGGGTACTACTTGAGAATAGTGGTCGCGGTGCGCGCACTTACACTAGCTAGTCGTGACTAGTCGATCCTACGACTAGCTAGCAAAGTAAATACTACACAAAATAATTTTTTTTACACAAAGTAAATAATTTTTGTTAAAATAAATAAAACGCAAAAACACAAAGTAAGGATCGACTAGTCATGACTAGCTAGCGCGGATGCACGAGTACGCGAGTGCGCGCACCGGGATTACTCTTCTCAAGTAGTACCGATAGATAGACAGACAGAGATAGACAGGCACAGATATGCTATAGAAATAAACTTTGACGTACGCACCTTGAAGTTTTCCAGTGTTAAAACTTTCTTTGGAAGTTGCACGTCATCTTCAGCAGGTGCTTCGTGTGTGTGTGTGTGTGTGTGTACAGAGTACGGCCGAATGGTCAAGAAGATCCCTTAACAACCACGAGGTCCCTCGTTCTGTCCTACTGCAAGACACTTTCGGCAAATAACACTTTCTGCAGTGTCCAGTTGACCTGAATGAAATCGGACAGAGGGGAAAGTGCTGAACCCAGGAATTCCAAATAGGTCAGCTTCGGGTCGAAGGGGTTTTGTATGATTCCAGCGGAATCCTCGAAGACAAACGGGAATTCTGGAGCAGGGGATTCAGTTGGTCTTACACCTGAATCCTCAACGGCGAACGACGGGGATCCACGATGTATAAAAATGTCTGTATAGGTATAGATGGAAATGGTGAGGATATTAAGAAATGGTTAATAGCAAAATGTGGGAAAGAAAAAAACTGGAATGGGCAGTGAAAAGGAAAACGAAACAGTGAAAGAAATTATATAACTTTGTTTAGGTAATTTTTTTTTAGTCCTTCTATTTTTCTGAGTTGAGCGTTAGATATGAAATTAGATATGAAATCATTCGTATCTAATTCCGGTCTTCTAATAATTATCAGTTATAAAGTGGAATTGATCAAGGAATAAAGATTTGTATGAAACTATAGCAGGAAATAAACGGAATTTGCAAGACTGAACGGTTAATGGACGAGGGGAAGTAACTCTTCTTTCAACAAAAGTCCTCAATATTTTTATATAGCTTCGGGTTTAAATGACAATTAATTCAACAAATTGTTAGAAAGGATCACAAAAGTACAGTCCCCAAAATTACTGCAGGGCTTGATCACCGCCTGAAGAACCCAGTTTCCAGAAAAACTTTTCGCTGGGAGCTGCACAAAGCCAGATTTCAAGGGAGGGCTGCAATCAGAAAACCATTACTTTCAAAAACAAACGTTGCAAAGGGTTTAGAGTGGAGTAAAAACCTACAGAAATGGTCCCTAGAGCAGTGGAAGAATGTTATTTTCTAGGACGAGTCATCCATTACCTTATTTCCGACCACCGGCCGAATATACGTGTGAAGAGAGCCAAAAGAAGCATTTGACCCAGACTGCCTTCTTCCAACTGTTAAACATGGAGGAGGATCTGTAATGATCTGGGGAGCTATATCTTGGAAATCTGCCAGCCCAATGGTTTCCCTTCATGGCAGAATTAATAGTCAAGACTATTTAAGCATTTTATCTGATCAAATTCACCCTATGGTTGCGGAACTGTTTTTGGAGGGAAACGCAAGCTTTCGGGATGATAATGCACCAATTCACACAGCTAAAGTTGTCATTGAATGGCACGAGAAACATTCATCAACCGTTTCAAAGTAAACATTAGTCCTTGCTCTTTTTAACACAATAACTTCTGGTATTTCATATACAGCAGATCTTTCCTTCTATGTTTCTGACGAAGAGCTCCGCTTGAAACGTTAAACCCTCCTTCTTTCCTGAGCGTCCAATAATTCTATATTTGTTCCACGTCCTCGCGTTGTTGTGTTTTTTTTAGCTTTCTTGTTTGGATTAACTATATATAGATAAGGTAATCGAGGTAGTCAGAGTATGTGACAGAATACTTAAGATTAGATTAGTGCTCCATCATAGGTTAGCAACTATTATATCGGCCTATGCCCCTCAGCCAGGGCTACCCGATGGACAGAAAGACAGTTTCTATGACACCCTACTGCAGACTACCTCATTGACGAATGACAGGGACCTTCTCTTTGTGGCTGGTGACTTCAATGGGCATGTTGGACGACATGCTGGGGGCTTCCATGGCGTACATGGAGGCTACGGTTATGGTTCCCGCAACGAGGAGGGAATCAGGCTGCTGGAGTTCTGCGATGCAAATAGTCTTATGGTTTGCAACGCTAACTTCAGGAAACCGACAAGCCACCTGGTCACCTACCGATCGGGCTGGCATACTAGCCAAATCGACTACATCCTTGCCAGAATATGGGAAAGATGGCTGCTTATAAATGCCAAAACCTTCCCAGGCGAAGAATGAACCCCACAACATAGAATGGTAGTCAGTGACTTTAGGATCAGGACTAAGAGGACGACAAGAAGACGACCAACATGGAGAAGGGTCTGGAAGTTTAAAGACCCTGCAAATGGACAGAGATTTAGAGACATGTTACTTGAAGCCTTTGACGAAATAGAAGGGGGCATAGCTACACATGTGGTAGAAGACAACTGGACGCTTCTGAGGGACAACCTGCTGAAAGCCACTGACCAGATCTGTGGCTGGTGCAAAGTCCCCTCAAGACCCAAAATAACGTGGTGGTGGAACAATATTGTTGACAGGGCTATTAGACAAAAGAAACAGGCTTGGAAGGCCTGGAAGAACGGTGGTAGCAGGGAAGTGTATCAGACTGCCAGAAGGGAAGCTAGGAGGCAGGTGTATATAGCCAGAGGGGAAGCAGATAAGAAAAAAATTGCCAATGTTCTGCGCCGTGAGGATGAAAGACTTGAGGTATTTCATATTGCTAGACAGTGTGTGAGAGAGAATTGTGACGTGGTAGGAGAGAAATGTGTTCGCAAGGATGACGGCTCACTTGGGCTAAATGAGGATGCAAAGAGAGAGGTTTGGAGACGCCACTATGAAAGGTTGCTGAATGAGAAAAATGAATGGGATAAAGAGTGTCTGCCGAATGTCGACCCAACAGAGGGACCAGCAATCCGAGTTGACAGTTCCTTAGTAGTTAAGGCAATTACTAGCATGAAAACAGGGAAAGCCCCAGGCCCATCAGGAATTACTGCAGAGATGCTCAAAATATCTGGTAGTGTTGGAAATAGCTTAGTCACCCGTATAGTTAACCAGGTGATACACGAAGGAGTCATACCCAATGACTGGTGTAGCAGCATAATAGTCAACTGCTACAAAGGCAAAGGTGACGCCCTAGATACAAATAACTACAGGGGTATCAAGCTGCTGGATCAGGTAATGAAGGTTATGGAGAGGGTTATAGCCCAACTAATTAGAGAGAGAGTTAGCTTAGATCAGATGCAGTTTGGGTTCGTGCCAGGGAAAAGTACTACTGATGCTATATTCCTGGTAAGACAGCTGCAGGAGAAATACCTAGCCAAAGATAAGCCCCTGTACCTGGCTTTTGTTGACATGGAGAAAGCCTTCGACAGGGTCCCCCGATCCCTTATCTGGTGGTCAATGAGGAAACTAGGGATAGATGAATGGCTAGTGAGAGCTGTGCGAGCCATGTACAGAGACGCTGCTAGTAAGGTAAGGGTTGGCAACGAGTACAGTGAAGAATTCTGGGTAGAGGTTGGGGTCCACCAAGGTTCAGTCCTCAGTCCCCTCCTATTTATCATAGTCCTCCAGGCAATAACGGAGGAATTCAAGACAGGATGCCCCTGGGAGCTCCTCTATGCTGATGTACTTGCTCTAATTGCTGAGTCACTATCAGAACTGGAGGAGAAGTTCCAGGTGTGGAAGGAGGGTTTAGAATCGAGGGGCCTTAGAGTCAACCTAGCTAAAACCAAAGTACTAATAAGTAGGAAAGTCACAAACGCCTTCAGGTAGATGGCCCAGCTCGATCTGTAGAAAAGGTGTAGGTAGAAACTCTATAAGGTGCACCAAGTGTAAGCTATGGACACATAAGAGGTGCAGCAATGTCAAAGGAAGGCTAACTAGGAAAATAGTTTTTGTCTGTGGCAGATGCTCAGGAGCAATAAACACTGGAAATGTGCAGAGACCAACTTCTACCACGTTTCAGGGAGACAAACCAGAAGTAGTTGATAGCTTCCGCTACCTAGGTGACCAAGTCAGTAGCGGGGGTGGGTGCGCTGAAAGTGTAACTGCTAGAGTAAGAATAGCCTGGGCAAAGTTTAGAGAGCTCTTACCCCTGCTGGTGACAAAAGGCAGACTGTATGAGGCATGTGTATGTACAGCGATGCTACATGGTAGTGAAACATGGGCCGTGACTGCTGAGGATATGCGTAAGCTCGCAACAAATGAAGCCAGTATGCTCCGATGGATGTGTAATGTCAATGTTCATAATTGACAGAGTGTAAGTACCTTGAGAGAAAAGTTGGACCTAAGAAGCATCAGTTGTGGTGTGCAAGAGAGACGTTTGCGCTGGTATGGTCATGTGATGAGAATGGCTGAAGATAGTTGTGTGCAAAAGTGCCACACCCTAGCGGTTGAGGGAACCTGTGGAAGAGGTAGACCCAGGAAAACCTGGGACGAGGTGATGAAGCATGACCTTCACACTTTAGGACTCACCAAGGAAATGACTAGAGACCGAGACCTATGGAAGTATGCTGTGAGTGAGAAGACCCGGCAAGACTAGTGAGACCATAACCCGTGGCCTCTACCTGGTATGTAGCCAGTTCACTTATACATACCTTTCCTTCTTGGGACACAAAACTCCACTTGTGAAGACCTGTTGAGGCAAGTGAAAATCAGAACCAAAATCGAAGTCGATCAACATCAATGGAAATTGCGGCTGTGATACCAGTGCTGGTGACAAGTAAGCGAACCATCCGATCGTGGCCGCTGCCAGCGCCGCCCCGACTGGCCTCCATGCCGGTGACACCTAAGAAGCACCATCCATTCGTGGCCGTTGCCAGCCTCGCCTGGCCCCCGTGTCGGTGGCACGTAAAAAGCACCATCCATTCGTGGCCGTTGCCAGTGCCGCCCCATCTGGCCTCCGTGCCGGTGGCACGTACAAGCACCATTTGTTCGTGTCCGTTGCCAGCCTCGCCTGACCTCCGTGCCGGTGGCACGTAAAAGCACCATCCATTCGTGGCCGTTTGCCAGCTCCGTCTGGCTCCTGTGCAGGTGGCACGTAAAAAACACTCACTGAACTCGCAGAGTGGTTGGCGTTAGGAAGAGCATCCAGCTGTAGAAACACTGCCAGATCAGACTGGGCCTGGTGCAGCCTCCTGGCTTCCCAGACACCGGTCGAACCGTCCAACCCGTGATAGCACGGAAAATGGACGTTAAACGATGATCATGATGATGATATATATACAAATTAAAATCCAGGAAACACAGAAGTAGCATTAATATAGTTTATTCACTGCAAAAATTCAACATGTACACTTACAGCTGTTTCGATTTTGCTCAAAAGAAATTCCAATAATTAAAACATTTAATTGGGCAAAATCTCATCAGAGGAATGAAAAAGACATATCGTTAGGTTATCACATGTTATTCTTCCAAAACATCTCAACAGACAAAAACTTTTTTTTAATTACTAATATTGGTATAAATCTTGGCCAGTGGGTAACAGGTTGTATAAGGGTAATAATCTTTATATATATAAAACTGAGAATGTGTGTCTGTCTGTCTGTGTGTTTCCCTAAAACTTGTGAACTACAGAACCAATTTCATTAGAATTTTACACATGCCTTACTTAGGGTCCATGTAGTTTCATGGGCAAAAAAAAAAATGTTCAACTTCTTGCCTAGAGCGAGCCCATAGCAATATCATATCTTCTCCACTATTTCAGTATTACATGTTAAAAGTGAAACAAAAATATTTCTCTATTTTATGTCAGATGCTTTCACTTTAACAATAAAAATAATAATAACAATTCAATTATATGTAGTAAGTAATAATTAAAATCAAACTAAAGTATAATATAATCGTAACATACAAAAGTAAAAATAGCATCAATGATTTGAACTTGAATAAGTGGTTTCACATGAATGGGAATAAATTAAAAATATAATTAGCGTGCAGAAATGGAATAGTCCAGATGGATAATACAAAATTAAATTAAAGAAAAGACTATTGTCTATAAAGTATACAATGTAGAGAAAAAAGAATAGCTAACAATTCCAGTCTGTTATATATTTTGAGTATTGTTATCACTAGCGATATCAAGATATAACTTTATATTTTGCATTTTATGTGTAGATGTATATAGATAGATGTACATGTAATATGTACACATATATACATGCACTAGCACTATGACCCGGCAACGACGGGTCTTTAATGCTAGTTGGTAAATAAATGGTAGATAGTGAGTTATATTTCTCACTATAATTATTTTATAATGTATCGATTTAATTATTTTGTAACTTATCTATATCAGTTCAATCAATTTCTTTAACAAAGTTATAAATGTGATCACGTTGTTCTCTCATTCATATGATACTATTTTTACTATAACTCACTAATCTAACATTTATTTAATGCGGTTTCAATTCCCAGACCGGGCGTTGTGTGTGTTTATTGAGCGAAAACACCTAAAGGTCCACAAGGCTCCGGCAGGGGGTGGTGGCGATCCCTGCTGTACTCTTTCTTCCTGCTTCTTGAGTAATGCTGCGATGGACTGGCGTCCTGTCCAGCTGGTGGTGTAACACATATCCCACAGAAACCGGGCCCATGAGCCTGGCTAGGTTTGTAAAGGGCGCATAAATAAATAAAAATAATAAATATACTGGCATGTAATAAAACTGTGTAAGAGAATAATTTACCACAACTCAATTGCAAGAAGCACTTCCATCAAGTTAAGCTATTTATTCGAGAGAATGATTTAATAGAGGTGCAGGAGTGGCTGTGTGGTAAGTAGCTTGCTAACCAACCAAATGGTTCCGGGTTCAGTCACACTGAGTGGCATCTTGGGCAAGTGTCTTCTGCTATAGCCCCAGGCCGACCAAAGCCTTGTGAGTGGATTTGGTAGACAGAAACTGAAAGAAGCCTGTCGTAAATAGATGAACATCAATGGAATTTGTATCTCTGTGGTACCAGTGCCGGTGGCACACAAGAAAACCATCCGAACGTGGCCGTAGCCAGTACCGCATCAACTGAACTCCGTGCTGTGGGCACATAACAAACACCATCCGATCGTGGCCGTTCGCCAGCCTCATCTGGCACCTGTCCGAAGAACCCGGCAAGACTAGTCAGGCCATAGCCCGTGGCCCCTACCTGGGACGTAGTCAGTCCACCTGTGCATACCTTCCTTCTTATGACACTGTTGAGGCAAGTGATAATCTAATCTAATCAAATCAAATCAAAACAAATCAAAATAGATGAACATCAATGGAATTTGTATCTTTGTGGTACCAATGTCGGTGGCACACAAGAAAACCATCCGAACGTGGCGGTAGCCAGTACCACATCGACTGGCCTCCGTGCTTTGGGCACGTAACAAACACCATCCGATCGTGGCCGTTCGCCAGCCTCATCTGGCACCTATGTTGGTGACACATAAAAACACCATCCAAAGACCCGGCAAGACTAGTCAGGCCATAGCCCGTGGCCCCTACCTGGGACGTAGTCAGTCCACCTGTGCATACCTTCCTCCTTATGACACTTGTGAAGACCTGTTGAGGCAAGTATGTGACACTTGTGAAGACCTGTTGAGGCAGAGGCAAGTGTGTGACATTTGTGAAGACCTGTTGAGGCAAGTGTGTAATACTTGTGTAGACCTGTTGAGGCAGAGGCAAGTGTGTGACACTTGTGAAGACCTGTTGAGGCAAGTGTGTGACACTTGTGAAGACCTGTTGAGGCAAGTGTGTGACACTTGTGAAGACCTGTTGAGGCAAGTGAAGATCAAAATCAAACCAAATCAAAATAGATGAACATCAATGGAATTTGTATCTTTGTGGTACCAGTGCCGGTGGCACACAAGAAAACCATCCGAACGTGGCCGTAGCCAGTACCGCATCGACTGGCCTCCGTGCTTTGGGCACGTAACAAACACCATCCGATCGTGGCCGTTCGCCAGCCTCATCTGGCACTTGTGTCGGTGGCACATAAAAACACCATCCGAGCGTGGCCGTCTGCCAGCCTTGACTGGCACCTGTGTCGGTGGCACATAAAAAACACCATCCGAGCGTGGCCGTTCGCCAGCCTCGTCTGGCACCTGTGTCGGTGGCACATAAAATCACCCACTACACTCTCGGAGTGGTTGGCGTTAGGAAGGGCATCCAGCTGTAGAAACACTGCCAGATCTGGCTGGCCTGGTGCAGCCTTCGGGCTCCCCAGACCCCAGTTGAACCGTCCAACCCATGCTAGCATGGAAAGCGGACGTTAAACGATGATGATGATGATGATGATGTATGTATGTGCATGTGTTTGTGTCTATGTTTGTCCCGCTAGCATTGCTTGTCAATCGATGCTGGTGTGTTTACGTCCCCGTCACTTAGTGGTTCAGCAAAAGAGACTGATAGAATAAGTACTGGGCTTACAAAGAATAAGTCCTGGGGTCGATTTGCTCAACTAAAGGCGGTGCTCCAGCATGGCCACGGTCAAATGACTGAAACAAGTAAAAGAGAGAGAGAGAGAGAGAGAGTAATAGAATTATCACAGTGTTATGGTTTCTTTCCTGCGTGGATATGTTTGTGAGTAGTTAAGTTACCTTTTCGAGAGAAAGACTTTTCACATACATCACAGTGATAAGGCTTCTCTCCTGTGTGAATGTGTTTGTGAGAAATTAAGGTATGGTACTGAGAGAAGGATTTACCACAGATATCACACACGTATGGCTTCTCTCCTGTGTGAACACGTTTGTGTTTGATTAAGACATCGCTCTGTGAAAAAGACTTTCCACAGATATCGCAGTGATATGGCCTCCCTCCTGTATGAATAAGTTTGTGTTTAGCTAAGTGATGATTTAAAGAGAATGATTTACCACAGATATCACAGTGATACGGGTTCTCTTTACTATGAATGTGTTTATGAGGATTTAAGTCACCAGCGAATGACTTTCCACAGGTATCACAGTAGTATGGTTTCTCTCCAGTATGGAAGGGTTTGTGTTTAGTTAAATGTTGATTTTGTGAGAATGATTTACCACAAATATCACTGATATGGTTTCTCTCCTGAATGAATACGTTTATGGTTAGTTAAGGCATCGCTCTGTGAAAACGATTTACCACAGATATCACAATGATATGGTTTCTCTCCTGTGTGAATGTATTTGTGAGTAGTTAAGTTGTGATTTCGAGAGAATGATTTACCACAGATATCACACTGATAAGGTTTCTCTCCTGTGTGAATGTATTTGTGAGTACTTAAGCTGTGATTATGAGAGAATGATTTACCACAGATAGCACAGTGATAAGGTTTCTCTCCTGTGTGAATGTATTTGTGTTTAGTTAGGTTTTGATACTGAGAGAATGATTTACCTCAGATATCACAGTGATAAGGTTTCTCTCCTGTGTGAATGTATTTGTGAGTAGTTAAGCTGTGATTTTGAGAGAATGATTTACCACAGATATCACACTGATAAGGTTTCTCTCCTGTGTGAATGTATTTGTGAGTAAAATGATGAAATGATGATTCAGAGAGAATGATTTACCACAGATATCACAATGATAAGGTTTCTCTCCTGTGTGAATGTATTTGTGAGTAGTTAAGTGCTGATTATGAGAGAATGATTCTCCACAGATATCACACTGATAAGGTTTCTCTCCTGTGTGAATGTATTTGTGAGTAGTTAAGCTGTGATTTTGAGAGAATGATTTACCACAGATATCACACTGATAAGGTTTCTCTCCTGTGTGAATGTATTTGTGAGTAATTAAATGATGATTCAGAGAGAATGATTTACCACAGATATCACACTGATAAGGTTTCTCTCCTGTGTGAATGTATTTGTGAGTAGTTAGCTGTGATTTTGAGAGAATGATTTACCACAGATATCACAATGATATGGTTTCTCTCCTGTATGAATACGTTTGTGAGTAATTAAATGATGATTCAGAGAGAATGATTTACCACAGATATCACAGTGATAAGGTTTCTCTCCTGTGTGAATACGTTTGTGTTTAATTAACTGACAACTTTTAGAGAATGATTTACCACAGATATCACAATGATATGGTTTCTCTCCTGTATGAATACGTTTGTGTTTAATTAACTGACTACTTTTAGAGAATGATTTACCACAGATATTACAATGATATGGTTTCTCTGCTGTATGAATACGTTTATGAGCGGTTAGGTTGCTATTTACAGAGAATGATTTACCACAGATATCACACTGATATGGTTTCTCTCCTGTATGAATACGTTTGTGAGTGGTTAGGACGCTATTTTCAGAGAATGATTTACCACAGATATCACACTGATAAGGTTTCTCTCCTGTGTGAATGTATTTGTGAGTAGCTAAGTGCTGATTATGAGAGAATGATTTACCACAGATATCACAGCGATAAGGTTTCTCTCCTGTATGAATACGTTTGTGAGTGGTTAGGTTGCTATTTCCAGAGAATGATTTACCACAGATATCACAATGATGTGTCTTAACCACAATGTGGATGCATTTGTGAATAGCTAAGCTATGATTCTGAGAGAATGATTTACCACAGGTATTACAGCGATACGGCTCGACTCCTGCGTGAATGTGTTTATGTGTGGTCAAACGAACCTTTTCAGAGAATGATTTACCACAGATGTCACAGTGATAGAGATCCCCTCCTGCATGGAAACATTTGTGAATCGTCTGTTCATCTTTGAGAAAGAAGGACTTGTTGCAGACATCACAGTGAAATGAAGTTTTCTCTTCTTCTTCTGTTTCATCTTCAGTAAAATCAATCCTTAACGACTGTGTATTACAATTAACCTCATTATCACGTAATTCATTTTCCATTATTTTTCTCCTCTCACCACAAAGTCCAAATGTCTTTCTTTTTTTTTATATTCTATTCCCCAGTTATTTCTGTTGCTTGAAATGCTTAGTGGTATTTCGTCTGTCTTTTTGTTCTGAGTTCAAATTCCACCGAGGTCGACTTTGCCTTTCATCCTTTCAGGGTCGATAAATAAAGTACCAGTTTCACACTGGGGTAGATATAATCAACTTAATACCTTTGTCTGTCCTTGTTTGTGCCCTCTATGTTTAGCCCCCTACTGGGCAATAAAGAAATATATATTTCCATCAAGTGTAATCATTGTCAACATCTGAGGGGGCTGCCAATTCCTTTGCAATCCAGGTTTAATTAGAATACATGATTGGTTTTCTTGCACCCATTCCAGGCAGTGAAGTACAGAAATGCTGCTAATAATCACACACCCAAAGAAAATCTTTTACAATTCTATAATCGATTTATATAAACAGGGTTATATTTCTTCTTAGTTTCATCATAAAGAATATATCATATATATTCATGATGTGTTCGATGCAAAATGCTAAATATCCTCTCTGATACTCTGAAATAAAAAAGAAATAATATGAGATATAGAATATACTTGAAAAGTAAAGATTAAATAATGAAAATTTTATTACGTTTTTATACTGATAAACTGGAGATATAAACCTTTAGCTGGCCAAATAAACGTTAACACGTCAGTCTGACAAACAAACAAGGAGATTATAAGGTAGTCATGGGATGTGCTAAAAATAATAGCTAAATAGCTCTTAAATCACGCAGCAATTTTAAAAATTTGGTTTTGGTTTTTGCACAATCCTATGAATTACAAATTCGCAAGAGTTTTCTAAAAATTCCGAAAAAGTTTTGAACCAACGAAGAATTTACGATTTACATCTGCTGTTTGTTTGTTGAGCGAAGCGGTCTTCGTCCCAGAGGTCGCAAGAGGGAAGAAGCCGGAAACGTGGTCCTTTGCTATTCGTAAGACCCGCAGAAGAGAAAGCAGGTTAGCCCCCCCCCCGCCCCGACACCGAGAGCATCGACGGATGGATAAATGCTCATCCAGTTACGGCGGTTGCGTAGGAAGTCGGGGGACAAGAAACAGGAAGGAAGAGTGAGAGAAAGTTGGGGTGAAAGAGTACAACAGGGGTCGCCACCACCCTCTGCTGGAGCATCGTGGAGCTTTATGTATTTTCGCTCAATAAACACACACAACGCCCGGTCTGGGAATCGAACCCGCGTGTCCGCTGCCCTAACCACTGGGCCATTGCGCCTCCACTTACAAGTGCTGTATATGAAATACCAGAAGTTATTGTGTTAAAAAGAGCAAGGACTAATGTTTACTTTGAAACGGTTGATGATGATGATGATGATATATATATATATATATTTATTGCCCACAAGGGGATATACAAAGAGGGGACAAACAAGGACAGACATAGGGATTAAGTCAATTACATCGAACCCAGTGCATAACTGGTACTTAATTTATCGACCCTGAAAGATGAAAGGCAAAGTCGACCTCAGTGGAATTTGAACTCATAACGTAAAGACACATCAATTTCACCCGTCGTGCTAATGTTGCTGTCAGCTCGCCACCTTTATGTATATATATATATTTTTTATTTTATTTTATAGAAGGAGCTTCTACAGTACTAGAATTGTTTCATACAGATGAAACAGTTCTAGTCCAGTAGAAGCTCCTTCTATAAAATAAATTACTTTACTCTGCTATCTATTGAGTACCTTATTTACTGTGGTTAACCCCGACTCAACCCGGGACCTCCATATATATATATATATATATATATATATATATATATTGGTAAAACGGTAAGATAACAAAAGAAAGAAAGAGAGAAAGAGACCTCAATATTATGTAAATAGAGGAAATTTATCTATAAAATAATATGTTACATTTACTCAATAGTCAAGATAAAACTCTGAGTTTCAGATGCCGAAGGGGAAATCCACAACACCATCTCTTCGGTTATCTGGCCATCTGAAAAAACGCTATGAAAAAATACCGTTATATAAAGGGAAATTACTGTATTATAATTCTGCGCGCGAAAACCCACGTGCGTACTTATACGTCATTATGGAAACATACACATCTTCACTCGCATTTTTCGCCAAATATATACGCATATATATATACAACCTCATACACACACACACACATGCGTACCGTTAAAGTTCATACATACGTCTATATACGCACAAACACAAGAAAAACCATGGTTAAAGGTAACAGAAAAAAAATATAATAAGGAAGTATACAAAGCATAAAAACCACGTTCATATACGGACATGCCCCTATGCACTCATACACACACACACGCCCATATATGTACATACCCGCACATATTTATATACGCATACATACACACGCATATACAAAAAATGAATATATATATGCCCCCGCCCCCACGAAAAAATAGAAAAATACTAAGTAAAAACGTCTATATATATATATGTGTGCATTCTCATGCCCGCACACACACATATATATACATGTATAGACATATATATGTATATACATATATAAATATAGATATGCACATACACACACACAAAAGTTGGCGATTACAAAGGAATTTCACAAGGATCATATATATAGTGGAAGCCGCTTATTGTGATCATTTCCGTACAGCAATGGCCAACACCTAACAGATGACGTTAAACAAATATAAAGTCTGAACCAATTAATTTTGATAACAATAACCGGCTGATAACGTTATCCGCTATTCCGATTGACCGCCACTCCATTCCTGCCCACATCAATACACAACAAACAACGGCATTTCTATAAATCGCAGTATTTGCTATACAACGTCTTCAATCAGATCGTATTCCTCTCCAATATATATACATATATATATAATAACTTACCCCTGATGCTTAATAAATAAATAAATATTTATTTACTTTCGATTTCATCTCCAAAGAATTGAGGAAACGTGACAAGCCGGAAGTAAGGTGCGCCATGTGACTTAGACTCTTTAATATATGAAACCACAAAGAGTGCTGCTGACACAAAAGCGAAACTAAGAAGGAAGGGGGAACGTAATATTGTTGTCGACTATCACCATGGTTACTGTCTAAGCGGAAGGCGCATGGCTCGGTGGTTGGCGCATCGGGCTATCAATCGCGAGTTAGTGAGTTCGATTCCCTGGATCTTTTCGTTTTGACTGGCAGGTTTTAAAATAATTTCTTTGCAACTAAACACTTTTAAACTTAAGTACCAGTTATGCACTGGGGTCGATGTAATCAACTTAATCCCTTTGTCTGTCCTTGTCTGTTCCCTCCTATCTTTTCCGTTTGAACAGCAGTTTTTAACATAATTTCTAGGTAACTAAACACTTTTAAACTTCGTGTAATGGTAGAATTTGTTACATAAAACATCTTTTTCTCTTGGCTTTCTTGAGAAAATGCTGTAGTTTGTAAGCTACAATTATTCACCTCAATAGACGTCATTGATTGGTTGAAATTGCCGAAATGCAAGAAATTAAACAACAAATAGCTTACAAGCCACAGAATTTTCTCAAGAAATCCAAGAGAAAAAGATGTTTTATAAACACATTCTACCAGTATACGAAGTTTAAAGAATAAGTCCTGGGATTGATTTGATCGACTAAAGGCGGTGCTCCAGCATGGCCACAGTCACATGACTGAAACAAGTAACAGAGTAAAGAGAGATAGATAGATAAACAGGTAGATAGATAGGTATGTAGGTTGGCAGATAGATAGATAGATAAATAGAGATAGATAGGTAGACATATATAGATAAATAGACAGACAAATAGATGGATAAACGGATGGATGGATGGATAGAGAGAGACAGACAGATAGATAGTTAGACACAAATAGATAGATAGATAGATAGATAGATAGACAAATAGATAGATAGATAGATGATAGATAGAGAGAGAGAGAGAGAGAGACAGAAAGATAGATAGATAGATAGATAGATAGATAGATAGATAGATAGATAGATAGATAGATAGGCACAGATATGCTATAGAAATAAACTTTCGACGTACGCACCTTGAAGTTTTCCAGTGTTAAAACTTTCTTTGGAAGTTGCACGTCATCTTCAGCAGGTGCTTCGTGTGTGTGTGTGTGTGTGTAGGCAGAGGACGGCCGAATGGTCAAGAAGATCTCTTAACAACCATGAGGTCCCTCGTTCTGTCCTACTGAGAGACACTTTGGACAAATAACACTTTCTGCAGTGTCCAGTTGACCTGAATGAAATCGGACAAAGGGGAAAGTGCTGAACCCAGGAATTCCAAAGAGGTCAGCTTCGGGTCGCAGAGGTTCTTGTATGATTCCAGCGGAATCCTCGAAGACTCACGGGAATTCCGGAGCAGGGGATTCAGTTGGTCTTACACCTGAATCCTCAACGGCGAACGACGGGGATCCACGATGTATAAAAATGTCTGTATAGGTATAGATGGAAATGGTGAGGATATTAAGAAATGGTTAATAGCAAAATGTGGGAAATAAAAAAATGGAATGGGCAGCCGAAAGGAAAACGAAACAGTGAAAGAAATTATATAACTTTGTTTAAGTAATTTTTTATTTAGTCCTTCCTTTTTTCTGAGTTGTGCGTTAGATATGAAATTAGATATGAAATCATTCGTATCTAATTCCGGTCTCCCAATAATTATCAGTTATAAAGTGGAATTGATCAAGGAATAAAGATTTGTATGAAACTATAGCAGGAAATAAACGGAATTTGCAAGACTGAACGGTTAATGGACGAGGGGAAGTAACTCTTCCCTCAACAAAAGTCTTGAATATTTTTATATAGCTTCGTGTTTAAATGACAATTAATTAATTCAACAAATTATTAGAAAGGATCACAAAAGTACAGCCCCTAAAATAACTGCAGGGGTTAATCACCGCCTCAAGAACCCAGTTTCCACAAAAACTTTTTGCTGGGAGCTGCACAAAGCCAGATTTCAAGGGAGGGCTGCAATCAGAAAACCACTACTTTCAAAAACAAACGTTGCAAAGCGTTTAGAGTGGAGTTAAAACCTACGGAATTGGTCCCTAGAGCAGTGGAAGAATGTTATTTTCTAGGACGAGTCATCCTTTACCTTATTTCCGACAACCGGCCGAGTATACGTGTGAAGAGAGCCAAAAAAAGCATTTGACCCAGACTGCCTTCTTCCAACTGTTAAACATGGAGGAGGATCTGTGATGATCTGGGGAGCTATATCTTGGATATCTGCCAGCCCAATAGTTCCCCTTCATGTCAGAATTAATAGTCAAGACTATTTAAGCATTTTATCTGATCAAATTCATCCTATGGTAGGGGAACTGTTTCTGGAGAGAAACGCAAGCTTTCAGGATGATAATGCACCAATTCACACGGCTAAAGTTGTCATTGAATGGCACGAGGAACATTCATCAACCGTTTCAAAGTAAACATTAGTCCTTGCTCTTTTTAACACAATAACTTCTGGTATTTCATATACAGCAGATCTTTCCTTCTATGTTTCCGACGAAGAGCTCCGCTCGAAACGTTAAACCCTCCATCTTTACTGAGCATCCAATAATACTATATTTGTTCCACGTCCTCGCGTTGTTGTGTTTTTTTTTGTGCTTTCTTGTTTAGATTAACTATATATATATATATATATATATATACACCAATACGTACTAATACATACTAATACATACTAATACATACACCAACCCTATACATACACACATCCAGACCCCTCCCACGCACTTTTAGCTGGTCCCTCAACCCGTTTATCAACCCTATTATCTCCCCTTATTTCGCTCTCGCGTCTCATGTTTGATCTTTGACCTCTGGCCGAAATCAGATCGCCATGTTGATTCGTTAGCTACTGCACGCATTTTTTTCTCTCCTTCTTTCTGTGTTTTTCTCTCTCTGTGTATCTTTCTGTTGAAGAGCGTAGGCTCGAAACGTTAAAGACTTGTTTTATTTATATTTCCTGAGCGCCATACTAATACAATTGTTCGTTTGTTTTCCACCTGCCTTCGTCTTTTGTTTATTTTCATAAAGCTTCCCGTTATATACATATATATAACCGATCGTAGCCACTGCCAGACTCACCTGGCACCTGTGGCGGTGGAATGTAAAAAAAAAACCCTACACTCGTGGAGTGGTTGGCATTAGGAAGGGTATCAGGCTGTAGAAACACTGCCAGATCACACTGGGCCTGGTGCAGCCTCCTGGCTTCCCAGACCCCGGTCGAACCGTCCAACCCGTGATAGCACGGAAAACGGACGTTAAACGATGATCATGATGATGATATATATACAAATTAAAATCCAGGAAACACAGAAGTAGCATTAATATAGTTTATTCACTGAAAAAATTCAACATGTACACTTACAGCTGTTTCGATTTTGCTCAAAAGAAATTCCAATAATTAAAACCTTTAATTGGGCAAAATCTCATCAGAGGAATGAAAAAGACATATCGTTAGGTTATCACATGTTATTCTTCCAAAACATCTCAACAGACAAAAACTTTTTTTTAATTACTAATATTTGTATAAATCTTGGCCAGTGGGTAACAGGTTGTATAAGGGTAATAATCTTTATATATATAAAACTGAGAATGTGTGTCTGTCTGTCTGAGTGTTTCCCTAAAACTTGAGAACTACACAACCAATTTCATTCAAATTTTACACATGCCTTACTTAGGGTCCATGTAGTTTCATGGGCAAAAAAAAAATGTTCAACTTCTTGCCTAGAGGGAGCCCATAGCAATATCTTCTTCATTGTTTCAGTATTACATGTTAAAAGTGAAACAGAAATATTTCTGTATTTTATGTCAGATGCTTTCACTTTAACAATAAAAATAATAACAATTGAATTATATGTAGTAAGTAATAATTAAAATCAAACTAAAGTATAGTATAATCGTAACATACAAAAGTAAAAATAGCAATTGGTATAAAATTGCATCAATGATTTGAACTTGAATAAGTGGTTTCACATGAATGGGAATAAAGTAAAAATATAATTAGCGTGCAGAAATGGAATAGTCCAGATGGATAATACAAAATTAAATTAAAGAAAAGACTATTGTCTATAAAGTATACAACGTAGAGAAAAAAGAAGAGCTAACAATTCCAGTCTGTTATATATTTTGAGTATTGTTATCACTAGCGATATCAAGATATAACTCTGTATTTTGCATTTTATGTGTAGATGTATATAGATAGATGTACATGTAATATGTACACATATATACATGCACTAGCACTATGACCCGGCAACGACGGGTCTTTAATGCTAGTTGGTAAATAAATGGTAGATAGTGAGTTATATTTCTCACTATAATTATTTTATAATATATCGATTTAATTATTTTGTAATTTATCTATATCAGTTCAATCAATTTCTTTAACAAAGTTATAAATGTGATCACGTTGTTCTCTCATTCATATGATACTATTTTTACTATAACTCACTAATCTAACATTTATTTAATGCGGTTTCGATTCTCAGACCGGGCGTTGTGTGTGTTTATTGAGCGAAAACACCTAAAGCTCCACGAGGCTCCGGCAGGGGGTGGTGGCGATCTCTGCTGTACTCTTTCTTCCTGTTTCTTGAGTAATGCTGTGATGGACTGGCATCCTGTCCAGCTGGTGGAGTAACACATATCCCACAGAAACCGGGCCCATGAGCCTGGCTAGGTTTGTAAAGGGCGCATAAATAAATAAAAATAATAAATATACTGGCATTTAATAAAACTGTGTAAGAGAATAATTTACCACAACTCAATTGCAAGAAGCACTTCCATCAAGTTAAGCTATTTATTCGAGAGAATGATTTAATAGAGGTGCAGGAGTGGCTGTGTGGTAAGTAGCTTGCTAACCAACCACATGGTTCCGGGTTCAGTCACACTGAGTGGCATCTTGGGCAAGTGTCTTCTGCTATAGCCCCAGGCTGACCAAAGCCTTGTGAGTGGATTTGGTAGACGGAAACTGAAAGAAGCCTGTCGTATATATGTATACATATATATGTATATATGTGCATGTGTTTGTGTGTCTGTGTTTGTTCCCCTAGCATTGCTTGTCAATCGATGCTGGTGTGTTTATGTCCCCGTCACATAGTGGTTCAGCAAAATAGACCGATAGAATAAGTACTGGGCTTACAAGGAATAAGTCCTGCGGTCGATTTGCTCAACTAAAGGCGGTGCCCCAGCATGGCCGCACTCAAATGACTGAAACAAGTAAAAGAGAGAGAGAGAGAGAGAGTAATAGAATTATCAGTGTTATGGTTTCTTTCCTGCGTGGATATGTTTGTGAGTAGTTAAGTTACCTTTTTGAGAGAAAGATTTTTCACATACATCACAGTGATAAGGCTTCTCTCCTGTGTGAATGTGTTTGTGAGAAATTAAGGTATGGTTCTGAGAGAAGGATTTACCACAGATATCACACACGTATGGCTTCTCTCCTGTGTGAACACGTTTGTGTTTGATTAAGACATCGCTGTGTGAAAAAGACTTTCCACAGATATCACAGTGATAGGGTTTCTCACCTGTATGAATGCGCTTGTGAGTAATTAAATGATGATTCAGAGAGAATGATTTACCACAGATATCACAGTGATAAGGTTTCTCTCCTGTGTGAATGTATTTGTGAGTAATTAAATGATGATTCAGAGAGAATGATTTCCCACAGATATCACAATGATACGGTTTCTCTCCTGTGTGAATGTATTTGTGAGTAGTTAACTGGTGATTACGAGAGAATGATTGGCCACAGGTACCACACTGATATGGTTTCTCACCTGTATGAATACGTTTGTGCGTCCATAGGTTTTGATTGTGAGAGAATGATTTACCACAGATATCACAATGATATGGTTTCTCTCCTGTATGAATACGTTTATGGTTAGTTAAGGCATAGCTCTGTGAAAACGATTTACCACAGATATCACAGTTACATGGAATTTCTCCTGTATGAATACGCATGTGTCTAGTCAATATAACATTCTGAGAGAATGATTCTCCACAGATATCACAATGATATGGTTTCTCTCCAGTGTGAATGTATTTGTGAGTATTTAAGTGGTGATTTCGAGAGAATGATTTACCACAGATAGAACACTGATAAGGTTTCTCTCCTGTGTGAATGTATTTGTGAGTATTTAAGTGGTGATTTCGAGAGAATGATTTACCACAGATAGAACACTGATAAGGTTTCTCTCCTGTGTGAATACGTTTGTGAGTGATTAGGTCACTACTTCCAGAGAATGATTTACCACAGATATCACAATGATATGGTTTCTCTCCTGTGTGAATGTATTTGTGTTTAGTTAAGTTGCGATTTTGAGAGAATGATTTACCACAGATATCACAATGATATGGTTTCTCTCCTGTGTGAATGTATTTGTGAGTAGTTAAGTGGTGATTCTGAGAGAATGATTCTCCACAGATATCACACTGATAAGGTTTCTCTCCTGTATGAATACGTTTGTGAGTGGTTAGGTCACTATTTCTAGAGAATGATTTACCACAGATATCACAGTTATATGGTTTTTCTCCCGTATGAATATGCATGTGTGTAGTCAACAAATCATTCTGAGAGAATGATTTACCACATATATCACAATGATAAGGTTTCTCTCCTGTGTGAATGTATTTGTGTTTAGTTAGGTTTTGATTCTGAGAGAATGATTTACCACAGATATCACAGTGATAAGGTTTCTCTCCTGTGTGAATGTATTTGTGAATAGTTAAGTGGTGATTACGAGAGAATGATTTACCACAGATATCACACTGATATTGTTTGTCTCCTGTATGAATACGTTTGTGTGTGGTTAGGTTGCTATTTCCAGAGAATGATTTACCACAGATATCACAGTGATAAGGTTTCTCTCCTGTATGAATACGTTTGTGAGTGGTTAGGTCGCTATTTCTAGAGAATGATTTACCACAGATATCGCAATGATGTGACTTAACCACAATGTGGATGCATTTGTGAATAGCTAAGCTATGATTCTGAGAGAATGATTTACCACAAGTATTACAGCGATACGGCTCGACACCTGCGTGAATGTGTTTATGTGTGGTCAAACGAACCTTTTCAGAGAATGATTTACCACAGATGTCACAGCGATAGAGATCCTCTCCTGCAGGGAAACATTTGTGAATCGTCTGTTCGTCTTTGAGAAAGAAGGACTTGTTGCAGACATCACAGTGAAATGATGTTTTCTCTTCTTCTTCTGTTTCATCTTCAGTAAAATCAATCCTTAACGACTGTGTATTACAATTAACATCATTATCACGTAATTCATTTTCCATTATTTTTCTCCTCTCACCACAAAGTCAAAATGTTTTTCTTTTTTTTATATTCTATTCCCCAGTTATTTCTGTTGCTTGAAATGCTTAGCGGTATTTCGTCTGTCTTTTTGTTCTGAGTTCAAATTCCACCGAGGTCGACTTTGCCTTTCATCCTCTCTGGGTCAATAAATAAAGTACCAGTTTCACACTAGGGTAGATATAATCGACTTAATCCCTTTGTCTGTCCTTATTTGTCCCCTCTATGTTTAGTCCCTTGTAGGTAGTAAAGAAATAGAAATAGGTATTTCGTCTGTCGTTACGTTCTGAGTTCAAATTCCGCCGAGGTCAACTTTGCCTTTCATCCTTTCGGGGTTGATAAATAAAGTACCAGTTTCACACTGGGGTAGATATAATCAACTTAAGACCTTTGTCTGTCCTTGTTTGTCCCCTCTATGTTTAGCCCCCTAGTGGGCAATAAAGAAATATATATTTCCATCAACTGTAATCATTGTCAATATCTGAGGGGGCTGCCAATTCCTTTGCAGTCCAGGTTCAATTAGAATACAGGATTGGTTTTCTTGCACCCATTCCAGGCAGTAAAGTACAGAAATGCTGCTAATAATCACACACCCAAAGAAAATCTTTTACAATTCTATAATCGATTTATATAAACAGGGTAATATTTCTTGTGTGTAGCATCTTAGTTTCATCTTAAAGAATATATTATATATATTCATGATGTGTTCGATGTAAAATCTTCTTTTATGCTAAATATCCTCTCTGATACTCTGAAATAAAAAAGAAATAATATGAGATATAGAATATACTTGAAAAGTAAAGATTAAATAATGAAAATTTTATTACGTTTTAATACTGATAAACTGGAGATATAAACCTTTAGCTGGCCAAATAAACGTTAATACGTCAGTCTGACAAACAAACAAGGAGATTATAAGGTAGTCATGGGATGTGCTAAAAATAATAGCTAAATAGCTCTTAAATCACGCAGCAATTTAAAAGATTTTGTTTTGGTTTTAGCACAATCCTATGAATTACAAATTCGCAAGAGTTTTCTAAAAATTCCCAAAAAGGTTTGAACCAACAAAGAATTTATAATTTACATCTGCTGTTTGTTTGTTGAGCGAATCGGTCTTCGTCCCAGAGCTCGCAAGATGGAAGAAGTCGGAAACGCGGTCCTTTGCTATTCGTAAGACCTGCAGAGGAGAAAGCAGGTCAGCCCCCCCCCCCCCACACCGAGAGCATCGACGGATGGATGAATGGGCATCCAGGCTCGGCGGTCCTGTAGGAAGTCGGGGGACAAGAAACAGGAAGAAAGAGTGAGAGAAAGTTGGGGCAAAAGAGTACAACAGGGGTCGCCACCACCCTCTGCTGGAGCATCGTGGAGCTTTATGTGTTTTCGCTCAATAAACACTCACAACGCCCGGTCTGGGAATCGAAACGCGATCCTCCGAACGCGAGTCCGCTGCCCTAACCACTGGGCCATTGCGCCTCCACTTACATCTGCTGTATATGAAATACCAGAAGTTATAGTGTTAAAAAGAGCAAGGACTAATGTTTACTTTGAAATGGTTGATGATGATGATGATGATGATATATATATATATATTTATTGCCTACAAGGGGATATACAATGAGGGGACAAACAAGGACAGACATAGGGATTAAGTCGATTACATCGAACCCAGTGCATAACTGGTACTTAATTTATCGACCCTGAAAGATGAAAGGCAAAGTCGACATCAGTGGAATTTGAACTCATAACGTAAAGACACATGCATTTCGCCCGTCGTGCTAATGTTGCTGCCAGCTCGCCACCTTTATATATATATATATATATATATATATTTTATTTTATTTTATTTTATAGAAGGAGCTTCTACAGTACTAGAACTGTTTCATTCAGATGAAACAGTTCTAGTCCTGTAGAAGCTCCTTCTATAAAATAAATTACTTTTCTCTGCTATGTATTGAGTACCTTATTTACTGTGGTTAACCCCGACTCAACCCGGGACCTACATACATACATATATATATAAATATATATGTATATATATAGGTGTATACATATTGGTAAAACAGTAAGATAACAAAAGAAAGAAAGAAAGAGACCTCAATATTATGTAAATAGAGGAAATCTATCTATAAAATAATATGTTACATTTACTCAATAGTCAAGATAAAACTCTGAGTTTCAGATGCCGAAGTGGAAATCCACAACACCATCTCTTCGGTTATCTGGCCATCTGAAAAAACGCTATGAAAAAATACCGTTATATAGAGGGAAATTACTGTTTTATAATTCTGCGCGCGAAAACCCACGTGCGGACTTATACGTCACTATGGAAACGTACACATCTTCACTCGCATTTTTCGCCAAATATATACGCATATATATACAACCTCACACACACACACACACATGCGTACCGTAAAAGTTCATACATACGTCTATATACGCACAAACACAAGAAAAACCATGGTTAAAGGTAACAGAAAAAAAATATAATAAGGAAGTATACAAAGCATAAAAACCACGTTCATATACGGACATGCCCCTATGCACTCATACACACACACACGCCCATATATGTACATACCCGCACATATTTATATACGCAAACATACACACGTATATACAAAAAATGAATATATATATGTCCCCCCCCGCTAAAAAATGGAAAAATACTAAGTAAAAACGTCTATATATATATATGTGCATTCTTATGTCCGCACACATATATACATATATATATAAATATAGACATAAATATGTATATACATATATATGCACATACACACAGAGAAAAGTTGGCGATTACAAAGGAATTTCACAAGAATCATATATATAGTGGAAGCCGCTTATTGCGATCATTTCCGTACAGCACCTAACAGATGACGTTAAACAAATATAAAGTCTGAACCAATGAATTTCGATAACAATAACCGGCTGATAACGTTATCCGCTATTCCGATTGACCGCCACTCCATTCCTGCCCAGCCTACATCAATACACAACAAACTACGGCATTTCTATAAATCGCAGTATTTGCTATACAACGTCTTCAATCAGATCGTATTCCTCTCCAATATATATACATATATATATAATAACTTACCCCTGATGCTTAATAAATAAATAAATATTTATTTACTTTCGATTTCGTCTCCAAAGAATTGAGGAAACGTGACAAGCCGGAAGTAAGGTGCGTCATGTGACTTAGACTCTTTAATATATGAAACCACAAAGAGTGCTGTCGACACAAAAGCGAAACTAAGAAGGAAGGGGGAACGTAATATTGTTGTTGACTATCACCATGGTTACTGTCTAAGCGGAAGGCGCATGGCTCGGTGGTTAGCGCATCGGGCTATCAATCGCGAGTTAGTGAGTTCGATTCCCTGGATCTTTTCGTTTTGACTGGCAGATTTTTAAAATAATTTCTTTGTAACTAAACACTTTTAAACTTAAGTACCAGTTACGCACTGGGGTCGATGTAATCAACTTAATCCCTTTGTCTGTCCTTGTCTGTTCCCTCCTATCTTTTCGGTTTGAACAGCAGTTTTTAACATAATTTCTAGGTAACTAAACACTTTTAAAGTTCGTATACTGGTAGAATGTTAGTTAGTTAGTTAATGTTAACTAACTAACCAACTAACTAACAAATTTGACCTAATTTGCAATTGGGGTTGCTAATAAATCATTTGGATAATTTTTGGTATTTAATAATCAGAATTCTTTTCTGTTTGGATTCCAAGTCAATTTTTTTCCACTGTAACGTCTAATTTGATTAATTTTCAAGTTTTAAAAACATGGTGTCTAAATTGGGGCAAAATGAGTCTCTTGGTCTTTCATTCGACCTAGATATTTTAATTAAATTTTTTTTTGCATTTCTGTTCTCTCTGGTGTCCAAGAATGGATATTGTTTGTATGAGTCTCAGAATTCTTTTCTTTGTTTGGATTCCAAGTCAATCTTTTCCCACACTTATGTCTGATTCGATTAATTTTCAAGTTTTAAAAAAATGATGTCTAAATTGGGGCAAAATGAGTAATGACTAATTTCACCAAATTCTTCTCTTGAATTGCATCGTTTGCAATCATATTGGGAAGAGAGTCGCTCCAGTGAATCGTCAAGAAGCTGTAGAGAATTATTTTATGATTTTTTAAAATGTAGTTGAATTCCGTTAATTTCATATCATTTGCCATTTTTTACAGACTGTCTTTCATTTGACCAAGATATTTTAATTAAAATTTTTTTTGCATTTCTGTTCTCTCTGGTGTCCAAGAATGGATATTGTTTGTATGAGTCTCAGAATTCTTTTCTCTGTTTGGATTCCAAGTCAATCTTTTCCCACACTTATGTCTAATTCGATTAATTTTCAAGTTAAAAAAAAATGTCTAAATTGGGGCAAAATGAGTAATGACTAATTTCACCAAATTCTTCTCTTTAATTGCATCGTTTGTAATCATATTGGGAAGAGAGTCGCTCCAGCGAATCCTGAAGAAGCTGTAGAGAATTATTTTATGATTTTTTTTTATTTAGTTGAATTCCGTTAATTTCATATCATTTGCCATTTTTCACAGACTGTCTTTCATTTGACCAAGATATTTAAAATCTTTGTTGCATTTATGATCCCTCTGATATCCAAGAATGGATATTGTTTGTATTATGAGTCTTTTTCAAATGTAATTCTTGAAGAATGAAGAAGGAAATTTACATAAGCGCAGGAGTGGCTGTGTGGTAAGTAGTTTGCTAACCAGCCACATGGTTTCGGGTTCAGTCCCACTGCGTGGCACGTTAGGCAAGTGTCTTCTACTATAGCCTCGGGCCGACCAAAGTTTTGTGAGTGGATTTGGTAGATGGAAACTGAATGATGCCCGTCGTATATATGTGTATATATATATATATATATATATATGCGTGTGTGTGTGTCTGTGTTTGTCCCCCTAGCATTGCCTGACAACCGATGCTGGTATGTTTATGTCCCCGTTACTTAGCAGTTCGGCAAAAGAGACCAATAGAATAAGTACTGGGCTTACAAAAGAATAAGTCCCGGGGTCGAGTTGCTCGATTAAAGGCGGTGCTCCAGCATGGCCGCAGTCAAATGACTGAAACAAGTAAAAGAGTATTATAGTGGTTTACTCATTTTGCCCCATTCTCAAAGAGAACGGCGACAATTTTCTGAAAAAGTGTTTTGGTTATGTTATCAGGTTTTAAAATGCATTTAAAGAATGTCATTTGTTTAACTGATATAATTTTTGTAAGGTTGTGAACATTTTTGAAAAATACCCGCAGTAAAAATACCCCGTGAAGTCCCACCCGCTTCTCTATGTTATGTAATTTGTGCGTGGAGGCGCAATGGCCCAGTGGTTAGGGCAGCGGACGCGCGGTCGTAGGATAGCGGTTTCGATTCCCAGACCGGGCGTTGTGAGTGTTTATTGAGCGAAAACACCTAAAAAGCTCCACGAGGCTCCGGCAGGGGATGGTGGTGATCCCTGCTGTACTCTTTCACCACAACTTTCTCTCACTCTTACTTCCTGTTTCTGTTGTACCTGTATTTCAAGGGGCCGGCCTTGTCACTCTCTGGAGGCGCAATGGCCCAGTGGTTAGGGCAGCGGACGCGCGGTCGTAGGATCGCGGTTTCGATTCCCAGACCGGGCGTTGTGAGTGTTTATTGAGCGAAAACACCTAAAAAGCTTCACGAGGCTCCGGCAGGGGATGGTGGTGATCCCTGCTGTACTCTTTCACCACAACTTTCTCTCACTCTTACTTCCTGTTTCTGTTGTACCTGTATTTCAAAGGGCCGGCCTTGTCACTCTCTGTGTCACGCTGAATATCCCCGAGAACTACGTTAAGGCTACACGTGTCTGTGGAGTGCTCAGCCACTTGCACGTTAATTTCACGAGCAGGCTGTTCCGTTGATTCGGATCAATCGGAACCTTCATCGTCGTAACCGACGGAGTGCTTCCCAGTAATTTGTGCAATATTTAAATATGAGATATGAATTCTTTCATGCTGGGTAAATACAATAATCCGGTAGACTTACACATCGTGCCTTGTGTTTGCAAGCAATCCTTCCGGCTCGAATACTCCCGGGTGGTTTTGTTTGGAAATCCATATTGCTGGTCTGTGTGAAAAACACAAGGAAAACAAGATGTTGGATGCAAGAAGTGGAACGAGAAAAGAAACGGAAAAAGCAAGAAAGAAATCCGAGAGTTGCGTCCCTTCGTCCATCGAGGCCAGAGTAAATTCCGTCTCTTGTGGAACAATAAACCAGACACACACACAAACACGCGCGCATTCACAGACACTGACACGCACACACACACACACACGCACACACGTACAAACACACACCATACGCAAATTCTCTGGCAATCTTTCGTCTCTAGTAGACCTTTCCGTCGATTTCCGTAAAAAACTTTTTTTTTTTACATATGGGCTTGCGGGAACTTTTGAAGTAATGAGAACGAAAGAGACTAAGAGAAAGCGATTGTATGACGAGGGAAGTTCTTTTGAAGTTACCGTGCATGGGGAGCATTGATGTACATGTGCGTGTGTGTGTGTTTGATGGGGTGTGGGTAGACAGAGAGTATGTTGTGTAAGTGAAGTGCTTCTGTTAGTGTGTGTGAAGAGACAGAGTAATGTGTGAAAGAGAGAGATAACTGAAATTTTTTACTCGGTGTATGTGTATATGTATGTATATTACTTCAGAAGTTCCCGCAAGCCCATATGTAAAAAAAAAAAAAATTTTGACGGAAATCGACGAAAAGGTCTACTAGAGACGAAAGATCGCCAAAATTCGAAAAGTTGAATGTTTTTTTTTTTTTTAATTACGACAGTTTTATTTAGTTTTTACTTTTTTTTTACAGTTTTGTGAATTCCCAAGTGTAGAATACAAATTTGCAAAAATTATCTGAAAATTCCCCCAAAAATAAAGTTATGAGGGATAAAGAAACCTGACCCCCGAAATTTACTTTTGAGGGAGTTTTCCATCTTTTTCATTCTGGAATTTGTTTAATGAATGTTTAATGAAATGGGCAATCTTTCGTCTCTAGTAGACCTTTCCGTCAATTTCCGTAAAAAAAAATTTTTTTTTTTTTACATATGGGCTTGCGGGAACTTTTGAAGTAATGAGAGCGAAAGAGACTAAGAGAAAGCGATTGTATGACGAGGGAAGTTCTTTTGAAGTTACCGTGCATGGGCAATCTTTCGTCTCTAGTAGACCTTTCCGTCAATTTCCGTAAAAAACTTCTTTTTTTTTTACATATGGGCTTGCGGGAACTTTTGAAGTAATGAGAGCGAAAGAGACTAAGAGAAAGCGATTGTATGACGAGGGAAGTTCTTTTGAAGTTACCGTGCATGGGAAGCATTGATGTACATGTGTGTGTGTGTGTGTGTGTTTGATGGGGTGTGGGTAGACAGACAGTATGTTGTGTAAGTGAAGTGCTTCTGTTAGTGTGTGTGAAGAGACAGAGAGAGTAATGAGTGAAAGAGAGAGATAACCGAAATTTTTTACTCGGAGTATGTGTATATGTCTTTCTCTTTAGTCTTGTACTTGTTTCAGTCATTTGACTGCGGCCATGCTGGAGCACCGCCTTTAGTCGTCGGTCTCTTTTGCCGAACCGCTAAGTGACGGGGACATAAACACACCAGCATCGGTTGTCAAGCAATGCTAGAGGGACAAACACAGACACACAAACATATACACACACATACACATACATATATATATATATACATATATACGACAGGCTTCTTTCAGTTTCCGTCTACCAAATCCACTCACAAGGCATTGGTCGACCCGAGGCTATAGAAGAAGACACTTGCCCAAGATGCCACGCAGTGGGACTGAACCCGGAACCATGTGGTTGGTAGGCAAGCTACTTACCACACAGCCACTGTATGTATATTACTTCAAAAGTTCCCGCAAGCCCATATGTAAAAAAAAAAAAATTTTTATGGAAATCGACGGAAAGGTCTACTAGAGACGAAAGATCGCCAATTCTCTTATTTCTTTATACGTTTCAGCCCAAAGGCCGTGGCCATGCTGGGGCACCGCCTGTTTATTCATCTTTTCAATGGCCATTCTTATGAGATCAGCTTTCGGTGAAGAAGGGAGTTCGAAACTGCGATATAGGTTCTTCCAGGACCTCCTGCTGTCCAAAGTCCTGGATGAACCTATATCGCAGTTTTGGACAGCAGGAGGTCAAGTTGTTCCTTGACAACCCCATAAAGATCCTTCAGATGGTTTTTGGCAAGGCCTTAAATAGCTGTGGGCCCTTGAATCCCAGCCTATTGCTGTACATGGCCCTCACTCTAGACAGGACAGCTGGGACTTTTAGAACCGTACAGTGACGTCCAGTTTGAAGGTGTCAAAGTTTGGTGCCAATTCCTGCAGGATTTTCCGTACATATACCCCTGCATACCTCTGTAAGAGTTAGCACTTCCTTCTCTAAGCTTAGATTCGAAATCGAATCCAAGAATCATCGGTCGTCAAAAACCACTGCATCTATTGGCGCGAAATTTAAAGATCCTTTGTTCTGTCAAAAAGTGATTGATCATCTCCTTTTAACCTGCGACCTCAGCCATGTCAGACGAAGTTCAACTGGACAAGTGCTGACCTACTTAAGTAGTAACTCTGTTGCAGTATGTCTATCTTGCTAGCTGTTTCAAATATTATAAATACAAGGGAAAAACAGAGAAAGAAACACAATCGGAGCTAACACACCAGCAGACAACCCGCGTTTTGGAGACGACAGAGAAAATGCCTACAGGCTATGTTTTCGAATGATTCACGCACACACCCACACACACAAACATATTCATCTTTATTATGTGCTCTAAACAAGCAATGCGTAGCATTTGCTTACAATTGTATGTAGTGTATTTATAACCCATGTAAATAAATCCCTTTTTAATCATGAAACAATTTATATATTTATTAATACACACACACATCCACTACACCTCTTTTGTCTTTATTCCAGGGAATAGAGTCACAGCTCTTTCAGTCTCTCCCAGAAGCTTAGCTCTTCCCTTCACACAACCTTCCTGGTGTAGTCCCATTGAACTGCCTCGAGTTCTGCAATTAATTTGACTCTGTGAGATGATTACAGCCGAGAGCAGTAGTCCAGACAGCTGAGTAAAAAGGTTCTCTGTAGAACCAGCAAAGTTTTCTGGTCCCTTGTTTGGAAAGTTCTTAGGGTTCATCTAGCCAATAGCTTGCACATTGCCACTATTTTGGTGATATGTAGGTGGATTGAGGAGGCATCGTTGCTCATATCAATCACCGGACCAAACACTGAAACAGTTAGGGTTAGGGTTAGGGTTAGTGGTTAGGGTTAGGTTAGAGTTAGGGTTAGGGTTAGGTTAGAGTTAGGTTAGAGTTAGGGCTAGGGTTAGGGTTAGAGTAAGGGCTTGGGTTAGGGTTAGGGCTAGAGGTTAGGGTTAGGGTTAGGGTTAGGGTTAGAGTAAGGGCTTGGGTTAGGGCTAGAGGTTAGGGTTAGGGTTAGGGTTAGGTTAGAGTTAGGGTTAGGGTTAGAGTAAGGGCTTGGGTTAGGGTTAGGGCTAGAGGTTAGGGTTAGAGTTAGGGTTAGGGTTAGAGTAAGGGCTTGGGTTAGGGTTAGGGCTAGAGGTTAGCGGTAGGTTAGAGTTAGGGTTAGGGTTAGGTTAGAGTTAGGGCTAGGGTTAGGGTTAGGGTTAGGGTTAGGTTAGGGTTAGGGTTAGTGGTTAGGGTTAGGTTAGAGTTAGGGTTAGGGTTAGGGTTAGGTTAGAGTTAGGTTAGAGTTAGGGCTAGGGTTAGGGTTAGAGTAAGGGCTTGGGTTAGGGTTAGGGCTAGAGGTTAGGGTTAGGGTTAGGGTTAGGTTAGAGTTAGGGTTAGGGTTAGAGTAAGGGCTTGGGTTAGGGTTAGGGCTAGAGGTTAGGGTTAGGGTTAGGTTAGAGTTAGGGTTAGGGTTAGAGTAAGGGCTTGGGTTAGGGTTAGGGCTAGAGGTTAGGGTTAGCGGTAGGTTAGAGTTAGGGTTAGGGTTAGGGTTAGTTTAGAGTTAGGGCTAGGGTTAGGGTTAGGGTTAGGTTAGAGTTAGGGTTAGGGCTAGGGTTAGGGTTAGAGTAAGGGCTTGGGTTAGGGTTAGGGTTGCCGCTCCTCTTAGCCAAGAGTGTCGTTGTTGTGGCTTCTGAGCACCAGTTAGCAGGTAACCGAGGGCTTGGAATTCCCTTGCATTAAATTGCATGCTGTTTTTCTCGGTCCATTTACATATGGCATTTAGCTCTTTCTGCAGAAGACATATTCCCCTCTCAGGCCTAATTGCAGAGGTCCTTCAGTTTTTTCTAAGCCCTGTAAAAGAACTCGAAAGGTTGGCCCTCCAGCCAGGTCTTTCATGACTGTATGCGTGTGTGTGTGTGACTATGCATGTGTGTGTGTGTGTGACTGTCTGTGTGTGTGTGTGAGAGAGATTGTGTGTGTGTGTGAGACTGTATGCATGTGAGTGTTTGTGTGTGTGTGTGAATGTGTGCATATGTATATGTGTGTGTGTGTATGGCCATGTGTGTATGCATGTGTATGTTTGTGAATGTGTCTGTGAGAGTGTGCATGTATGTGTGTGTGTCTGTATGTTTGTGTGTGTGCATGCATGCATATGTGTGTGTGTGTGACTGTGTGTGTGCATGTGTCTGTCTGTGTGTATGTGTCTATGTGTATGCCTGCATGTACACCAGATTTCGTCTCCGTTTCTCTCTTTTCCTATTTTTCCTTCCTTATCTTTAATCTACCCCGTGGGGTGGATGCGGATCCCCTCTCCTCCCCTCCCCTCCCATCTCCTTTCTCCATCTATTTTCCTCTCACCTCTCCCTCCTACCTCCTCTCTCTCCCCCCTCTCTGTATCCTGCCTCTTCCAATTATAAAAGCATCACTTCTCATGCATTTTTCTTTGTCACCTAATTTATTATTCGTCACAAATTCCGCCGACTAAACACTAATTAACATCAATTAAACATTTGCACAAGGCCAAGACCATAATTATCATTTGCAAATCTTAATTTATCTGCCCAATTTAGTTTTTCTTCCCCAATTATTTTTGTGTCTTTTTTTTTAGCATTAAATATAATACCAGCAGATAAGAAACCATTTTGTTGCAGATTGTACACACAGACAGACACACACATGCACATGTGTGTGTGTGTTTGTATATATATATATATATATATACATATGTATATATATGCATGTATACATACATACATATACAAAGATATCTCAAAAATAAATAGAGACCCCTCATTGTATATGTATATTTGTGTGTGTATATATATATATATATATATATATATATATATATATATATATATATATATATATATATATATATATATATATATATATATACATATAGGCGTAGGAGTGGCTGTGTGGTAAGTAGCTTGCTAACCAACCACATGGTTCCGGGTTCAGTCCCACTGCATGGCACCTTGGGCAAGTGTCTTCTGCTATAGCCCCGGGCCGACCAATGCCTTGTGAATGGATTTGGTAGACAGAAACTGAAAGAAGCCTGTCGTATGTATGTGTGTGTCTGTGTTTGTCCCCTTAGCATTGCTTGACAACTGATGCTGGTGTGTTTATGTCCCCGTTACTTAGCGGTTCGGCAAAAGAGACCGATAGAATAAGTACTGGGCTTACAAAAAAGAATAAGTCCCAGTGTCGATTTGCTCGACTAAAGGCGGTGCTCCAGCATGGCCGCAGTCAAATGAGATATATGTGTGTGTATAGTGAAGGCACGTGGCTTAGTGGTTAGGGGCATTCAGCTCATGATCGTAAGGTCATGGGTTCAATTCCCAGTCGCAGATTGTGTCCTTGAGCAAGACACTTTATTGCTGGAGCACTGCCTTCAAGTCGAGCAAATCGACCCCAAGACTTATTCTTTGTAAGCCTAGTACTTATTCTATCAGTCTCTTTTGCTGAACCACTAAGTTACAGGACGTAAACACACCAGCATTGGTTGTCAAGCAATGCTAGGGGGACAAACGCAGACACACAAACACACACATGCATATATATATATACATATATATGATGGGCTTCTTTCAGTTTCCGTCTACCAAATCCACTTACAAGGCTTTGGTCGGCCCAAGGCTATAGTAGAAGACACTTGCCCAAGGTGCCACACAGTGGGAATGAACCCGGAACCATGTGGTTGGTAAGCAAGCTACTTACCACACAGCCACTCCTGCGCCTATAGATATTTTTTAATTCTTTTACTTGTTTCAGTCATTTGACTGCGGCCATGCTGGAGCACCGCCTTTTGAGTACAGCAGGGATCACCACCTCCTGCCGGAGCCTCGTGGAGCTTTTAGGTGTTTTCGCTCAATAAACACACACAACGCCCGGTCTGGGAATCGAAACCGCGATCCTCCGACCGCAAGTCCGCTGCCCTAACCACTAGGCCATTGCGCCTCCACATATATATATATATATATATACACACTTTATATATATATATATATAGGCGCAGGAGTGGCTGTGTGGTAAGTAGCTTGGGCAACTGTCTTCTGCTATAGCCTCTGGCCGACCAAAGCCTTGTGAGTGGATTTGGTAGACGAAAACTGAAAGAAGCCTGTCGTATATATGTATATATATATATATATATATATATGTATGTGTGTGTTTGTGTGTCTGTGTTTATCCCCCTAGCATTGCTTGACAACCGATGCTGGTGTGTTTACGTCCCCGTCACTTAGCGGTTCGGCAAAAAGAAACCGATAGAATAAGTACTGGGCTTACAAAGAATAAGTCCCGGGGTCGATTTGCTCGACTAAAGGTGGTGCTCCAGCATGGCCGCAGTCAAATGACTGAAACAAGTAAAAGAGTATATATATATATATATATATGTGGCTGTGTGGTAAGTAGCTTGCCTACCAACCACATGGTTCTAGGTTCAGTCCCACTGCGTGGCATCTTGGGCAAGTGTCTTCTGCTATAGCCTTGTGAGTGGATTTGGTAGACGGAAACTGAAAGAAGCCTGTCGTATATATGTATATATATGTATGTATGTATGTGTATGTATATGTTTGTTTGTCCATCTAGCATTGCTTGACAACCGATGCTGGTGTGTTTATAAATAATAATAATAATAATAATAATGAAATTATTGTATACAGTGCTCAGGTGCACCACAACTTGTCAGAAAGTGCATATAAAGTACATGCAGTAGTGTAGAAATGTCTGGGTGTATGGAGGGGAGAAAATCAAGTGTAGTGTTGGCGAATCTCAGGAAGCATGGAAGTCTTGAAGGAAGCAGTGCTCCGACAACTAACAACCGATGTCGGCAGTTTGTTCCACGCTTCAGCAACTCTCAGCGTGAAAAAATGTTTCCTGAAGTCATGGGAGCTGTGCTGTTTTCTTACTTTGTAAATATGTCCACGGGTGTTAGATGGGTGGAGTTTGAAGAGGTGCTCAGAGTTATTGTTTGTGCGATGGTTGATAATTTTATGGGTGTCTGCCAAGTCAGCTGCCAGACGTCGGAGTTTCAATGTGTCCATGCCCAGGGAGGTAAGGCGTTCAGGATATGGCAAATGCCTGATGGAGGGTATTCTTTTGGTTGCACGTCGCTGAACAGCTTCCAGATGATTGATGTCCTGGGCAAGATAG
Source organism: Octopus sinensis (assembly GCF_006345805.1). Taxonomy (NCBI): domain Eukaryota; kingdom Metazoa; phylum Mollusca; class Cephalopoda; order Octopoda; family Octopodidae; genus Octopus; species Octopus sinensis. The sequence continues at coordinate 2,647,486 of NC_043024.1, forward strand.
GGGCTCCAGACCGGCGATGCAAACTCCAGGTGAGGTCTTACCATAGCTATATGCAGCCGCAGATAGATAGCCGGAGAGCGGCTCACAAAGGATTTGGTGAGTGATGCCAAGACACCCTCAGCCTTCTTGACAATTTTAGCGATGTGTTTTGTCCAACGCAAATCGCTGTCGACAATAACACCCAGGTCACGTTCACTTGAAGACCTTTTGAGACTAGTGTTGTGGAGGGAGTAGGTGGACGCTGGGTTTCTCCTCCCAAAATGCATGGTGGTACATTTGTCCACAGCCAGCTTGAGTTGCCAGTCCATGATCCACTGCTGCATTGTGTCCAGGTCTGCTTGCAATAGAGATCCATAGTGTATAGGATTTGACCTCTTTATTTCGAGGTACAGCTTGATGTCATCTGCATATTTCAGCACTGTGGCATTCTTTAAGTTGGCATCTATGTCATTAACATATGCAACAAATAAAAGGGGGCCAAGAACAGATCCCTGCGGCACACCAGATGTCATCTCATAGGGCGAAGAGTGCTGTCCTAGAACTGTGACAACCTCTTTTCGGCCGAAAATAAAGGACTTTAACCAGTTATAGAGTTCGTCTGTCCCCGTTACTTAGCGGTTCGGCAAAAAGAGACCGATAGAATAAGTACTGGGCTTACAAACAATAAGCCCCGGGGTCAATTTGCTCGTCTAAAGGTGGTGCTCCAGCATGGCCGCAGTCAACTGACTGAAACAAGTAAAAGAGTAAAGAGAGTATATATATACAGAGGTTGGACAAAATAATGGAAACACCTTAAAATTTCAAACAGATTTATTTTAATATGGGGTAAGACCGCCTTTGGCAGTAATTACAGCTTGAATTCTACGAGGTATGGACTCGTACAAAGTTTTAATTGTTTCCAAAGGAATTTTTGTCAATTCTTCAGCTAAAACAGTCTCTAGTTCTTGTATTGATGATGGTGGAGGATATTGACTCCTTACTTGTTTTTCTAAAATGCATCAATGTTCAATAATATTGAGATCTGGGGACTGTGGTGGCCAGATAAGATGTTCAACTTCACTAGAATGTTCCTCGTGCCATTCAGTAACGACTTTAGCTGTGTGAATTGGTGCGTTATCATCCTGAAACATTACGTTTCCCTCCGGAAACAGTTCCACAACCATAGGATGAATTTGATCCGATAAAATGCTTAAATAGTCTTGACTATTAATTCTGCCATGAAGGGAAAGCATTGGGCAGCACAAGAGTATAACAGGGGTCGCCACCACTCCCTGCCGGAGCCTCGTGGAGTTTCAGGAGTTTTCGCTCAATAAACACAACGCACAACGCCCGGTCTGGGAATCGAAACCGCGATCCTCCGACCGCGAGTCCGCTGCCCTAACCACTACGCCATACAGCCTCCACTGCTGCTGTTGTTTTGTATGTTGTTGTCACAAGTACTGCTGCTGCTGTGTGTTTTCCAGTCAAACTTAAATACCGTCAACTCAACATTATAACCACCCCGTTTATATACACACTACGACCAGATATTTCCATTTATAACAACCATGGTTCTAAACGTTGACTACAACTACCTGGGGTCCAGTGGCATGAAAGTCTCCAATATATGCTTTGGCGCCCTAACTTTTGGCGCTACTGTAAGTAAACCCCGTTTTTACACCTTTATTCATTCATCAACTCCTATCCTCATGCTTTCCGAAATCCGTCGAAACTACACCTGATTATATATGCACTTTAGATGAGTTGTAGTGCACCTGAGCACTGTACACAATGTTTATTATTATTATTATATCCTAACATATTCTAAGCATCCCTGATAATAACGATTATAGTAACTTATCGAACTTGGTAAGAAAACCACTAATTTACTATGACGATGGCCTTTACATGGTTACTACTTTCTTTTCGACACCCCCGTAGCAATGTGAATGTACAGCCCGAAGTTTTAGTGTCATTTTACAATACATTCCTTTTGTTTGGGGCATACCTTCAACAGGTATTCATACACGAACATGCATTTTAGGTGTGACCCAAACAATAGGGAAATATGTACAAGAGTTTATATACATATTAAGAGGGAGACACAAAATTCGTTTGTTATAATACTTTAAACAGGTTATTGTACGTCACGCACGGGGGAATATTAAGATCAACACCAGGTATGTTTGAGTTATTAGCGTAAACATGTTTTTATACCTGAAAATAAAAATAAAAACAAGATGTACAATCAGAGGTAGATGTAAAGTCTCTCTGAGTTATCCCTGAGCCGTTTTCAAATATAAGACACCCCCTCAACCCTCCCCCCCAAAAAACAAAGTATATCATAACCTACCTACCTACATACCTGTCTACCTATTTGCCTACTTACCTACCTATTTGCCTACATATCTCTCTACTCACCTACCTATCTCTCTACTTAACTACCTACCTCTCTACTTACCTACCTATCTCTCTACTTACCTACCTATCTCTCTATTTACCTACCTGTATCTCTATTTACCTACCTGTATCCCTACTTACCTACCTATTTCTCTACTTACCTACCTATCTCTCTACTTACCTACCTACCTACTTATCTCTCTACTTACCTACGTGTCTCTCTACTTACCTACCTATCTCTCTACTTACCTACCTATTTACCTACTTACCTTACCTGTCTATAATTGAGCCCCGCTCCAACTTCGTTTCTTCGCATCTTTAATAAAAATGATTATTTCTTTTTAATGAAATTTCCTACAAATTCCGTTCAGACGGTGTAGATTCCAACTATGTCAATTTAATGTGGGGAAAAGAAAAGGCGGGAAAAAATTAGTGCGTGGATTTCAGACACCTTGACACGTTTTTATTAAGATTACAATTATGTTGGAGAAAAAAAAATTGGAACCCTGCTTTACGCACAGCATAATAATCCCTCATAACTTATTTTTGGGGGGAATTTTCAGAAACTTTAGCGAATTTGTATTTCACACACGGGAATTCGTACGAGTATGCAAAGACCAAAACAAAAGGATTTTTCTGCGTGATTTAAGGGGGGTGTTTAGCTGTTATTTTTAGCACATCTCACGACCACCTCATACCGTCCTCGTTTGTTTGTCGCTTTAACGTATTGAGGTTTTTAAATTATCTTTCTCCCGATAAACACATCTAAGGGTCAATGGCTGGGATTTAAGCCAACAATTCGGACCAGTCGTATTTTAAACTTTAATTTAAAAACAAAAATTCGAAAAGTTGAATATTTTAAAATTACGATACTCTTTACTCTTTTACTCTTTTACTTGTTTCAGTCATTTGACTGCGGCCATGCTGGAGCACCGCCTTTTTAGTCGAGCAAATCGACCCCGGGACTTATTCTTTTGTAAGCCCAGTACTTATTCTATCGGTCTATTTTGCCGAACCGCTAAGTTACGGAGACGTAAACGCACCAGCATCGGTTGTCAAGCAATGCTAGGGGGACAGACACAGACACACAAACACACACACACACATACATATATATACATATATACAATGGGTTTCTTTCAGTTTCCGTCTACCAAATCCACTCATAAGGCTTTGGTCGGCCCGAGGCTATAGTAGAAGACACTTGCCCAAAGTGCCACGCAGTGGGATTGAACTCGGAACCATGTAGTTGGTTAGCAAGCTACTTACCACACAGCCACTCCTACGCCTGCCATTAAGAAAATATATATATATTTTTTACATTTATTTCATCTCCGCCACCCTACAACACTTCTTACCCATTTTCGTTTCCCTTGCCATGGGGTAAGGGACTTCGAAGGATAGTCATTCCAAAATTCATCAAAAAAGGAAAGAAATTGATACAAGGGTGTTTTGTGTTTGTAAAAATCTCAGCATCCCCCCCCCCCAATTCATTTTTCTTTTTAATTATAAATATTTTCCTTTCAAATAACGAAGCAGTTAGGTTTCTTGTAGTCCTCGCTGTCCCATTCAGGTGAAGTGGAGAGGCTAAGGGGCGAAACGCTACTGACCCTGAGATACCGGCTGATGATAACACAAAGATTTCTAACACTGCGATGGATTTAAGAGCTTGCAAAATCTCTTAGTAGCTTCTGCAGTTTCTATGTGGGACAAAGCGCTTCTGATGATTAATTCACCTACCCCACAGACACACACATTCTTTTTAGCTAGGGGTATATGAAGTATAATATCTCACCCCTAACCTTAAGCTTTATTCACCCTTCTCAGGAAAAAAATATTGCATTGCCTGGTCCAGGAGCCTGCGATATCACGAGCGTGGGTAGTACACAACCCCAATCTCTAGGCCTCCACCCATATGTTATACTACTCGTACACACAGTATTATGTGACATAGGACACACACACACACATGCGCGCAGTATTTGATGGCATAGGACATGCCAGGCATATTAGACACAGCCCTTATTAAATAGCGAAACTAGGATGTATGGTTATATAGTAGCCTCAGTGTCACCTTGATAAAAGCTTCCCATGGGGCTGACCGCTCAGCCAGCCAGCTACTCTGCTTCCCCAATTTCAGCAGTGCTTAGCCTAAAATACGTTATCTTTAAACAAACCTATCATCACATTAAACTACTTAACAATACAAAAGCACTTCAGCTGTAACAGAAAACCTTATTGTTTGTACAGTCAATTGAAAAGCTGAACTTTACTTTCATTTAACATAAACATGTATGTCTTTTAGGACAGAGTTCAAGATTTTGCTGGAAAATTCCTAAATTAACATAAACATTTATCATCATCATCACTTAGCGTCCGCTTTCCATGCTAGCATGGGTTGGACGGTTCAGCTGGGGTCTGGAAAGCCAGAAGGCTGCACCAGGCCCAGTCTGATCTGGCAATGTTTCTACAGCTGGATGCCCTTCCTAACGCCAACCACTCCGTGAGTGTAGTGGGTGCTTTTTACGTGCCACCAGCACAGGTGCCAGACGAGGCTGGTAAACAGCCAGGATCGGATGGTGCTTTTTACGTGCCACCGGCACGGGGGCCAGATGAGGCTGGCAACGGCCATGATCGGATGGTGCTTTTTACATGTCACCAGCACGGGGGCCAGATGAGGCTGGCAACGGCCATGATCGGATGGTGCTTTTTACATGTCACCAGCACGGGGGCCAGATGAGGCTGGCAACGGCCTGAGGCTATGAAAGAAAATTACTGGAGAACATTCTAATTCTTCCAAATCTTTAAAACTGTATTGAAACCATTTGTGGGGATTTTTTTTTCACTTTTTTAATCACATACACATCTGAGCTTAACGAGAATAAAATATAACGAAGGCATAGGAGTGGCTGTGTGGTAAGTAGCTTGCTTATGAACCACGTGGTTCCAGGTTCAGTCCCACTGCGTGGCATCTTGGGCAAGTGTATTCTACTATAGCTTTGGGCCGACCAAAGCCTTGTGAGTGGATTTGGTAGATGGAAACTGAAAGAAGCCCATCGTATATATATACATAGGTGCAGGAGTGGCTGTGTGGTAAGTCGCTTGCTTACCCACCACATGGTTTCGGGTTCAGTCCCACTGTGTGGCACCTTGGGCAAATGTCTTCTACTATAACTTCGGGCTGACCAAAGCCTTGTGAGTGGATTTGGTAGATGGAAACTGAAAGAAGCCCATCATATATAGGTATATATATATACCAATAATAACAAAGGGTAAAACTAATTAATTAAGAAGTAATCAATAATTTCACCAAGCAGAATTCGGCATGAAAGAAGGACCATTTCATGGTAAACTTAAGTAATACTTAATAATTAGGGTTCAGCGAAGATTTGCTTTACCACAGACTGAAGTTTAGAAATAGCAGCCAAAATCCCTTAGCTATTTCTTCTACTTTAAAAAGGGACTCCCAGAAAAACCAAAATACTTGTAAACATATATATATATATATATATATTATATGTAGAAAAATACAAACTGGGACAAGAACGTAAAACATTTAGAAGACAATACAAAAAACACGGACGGGACATTTGAAGCCTTTAATCTTCAGTCAAGAACCGGATCATCCTCGCAATTTCGGCTGATTAATCTTGAGATCGCTCCGATCTGGCCAGCCCCAAGGAAAAACTAAGCTACGAGCATTAGATTTCTTGGAAGAAGGATCAAATGTATACGAAACAGGGACAGAAAAACGGACGATGCCACATGAATATAAATACAAAAAACAATAATGGTAATAACAGGACAAAAACAGCAGGTGTCTTACGACTATGAACAGTAGACAGTACAACTTAGTTTAGCTGGCGTATTTGGAAAAAAATGCCTTTTTCGGCAGACGAAGACAACGATGTTCTCATGGCGCTGGTTAGAAGCCGAAAGGCTGGTTTATATATATCCTGTTAAACCTGCCAACACATGCCAGCATTGAAAACCAATGTTAAATGAAGATAATTACACAAACGAGAGCCAGAATGATTAACTAAAAATTCAAACCTGAGCATCTATTATAATTTCTAAAGTGTCAATGTTCCAAATATTTGTATTTAATCCCATGCTCAAAATATTTTGTTTGAATTGTATCTTTTCAGTGCAAAATATGGAATTGTATAAAGTAATTAGCAAAGACAATTAATTCACTGAATATTGTTGCATTCCAATCCTTTATTTTTTTTTTGTATAGACAACAAAACAGTAATTCTTGTGAATCTGAAGAATGGTTTGGTGCCAGAGATATATCGGATAAAACAACCCTATTTCAAAACCATTTCTATTCATCCCATTGCTGCCAAGGAGTTTTTGGTGGAGATGAAGCCATGTGGTTAGAAGTTTGCTTCCAAACCACGATTTCTGGTTCAGTCCCACTGCACAGCACCTTGAGCAAGTATCTTTTACTTTGGCCCATGGCTGACCAAAACCTTCTGGATTTGGTAGGCAGAAATGATTCTTTCGGAGAAAGTATATCAAAATTAAGTTTTTGTTCAGCAATTCTTTAATAATTTTTCAGCAGAATATGGTGGGTGTGTTAGAACTTCTTAATCAAACTCTTGAATAGAATTGGACAGAGGAGAATTTATCTGGCAATCTAGTCTTTTATTTAATACCCACACTGTGTCTATGTATGTGTGTGTATATACACACGCATGCATGCACGCGTGCACAAGCATACCCCCAAAAATGCATAGACATTAGTAATTTAGCTGAAAAAATAATTGAAAACAAATTTCTTTACTGAAATTACTAAACAAATATTTTCAATTTTGATGCACTGTCTCTGAAATACAGCCAAGAGAAACTGAAAGAAGCTTGTCAAAAGGTAATAACCTGAAGGTGCTATATTAGAATATGGCAGGTGTGTTAGAATTTCCTAACCAAAAACTCTCGAATGTTCCGCACAGTGAGATTGAAACCGGGAACCATGTCATTGCCGAGTCAACTTCTTAACAACTTTATTCTTAATGTTTAGTTCTTTTTTCTTTATCAGTACTTGACAAAAATTAATGAACTGTTAATTAATTTTAAGGTCTAATTTTGCTAAATTGTATTTTTTTGTTGATAGGATGAAAAAAGTCATCGACCAGGTCAGTTGGATCCCACAGGTTCATATCAACTCCTTGACCGTTTTGCTGAATGTGGTGGCAACTTCATAGACACAGCAGATGTCTACACGAACCGTCAGTCAGAGACAATTGTTGGTAATTGGCTCAGCAGGTAGGAATATAGTTTTCTGTATAAAACGTTTCTGTATAAATCTAATTTGTGGAGGTGCATGGCTCAGTGGTTAGAGCGTCGAGCTTACGATCGTGAGGTTGTGAGTTTGAATCCCGGACCGAGCTGTGTGTTGTGTTCTTGAGCAAGACACTTTATTTCACATTGCTCCAGTTTACTCAGCTGTAGAAATGAGTTGCCACGTCACAGGTGCCAAGCTGTATCGGCCCCTTTTGCCTTTCCCTTGGATAACATCAGTGGTGTGAAGAGGAGAGGCTTGTGTGCCTAGGTGACTGTTGGTCTTCCATTATCAACCTTGCCCAGACTTGTGCCTGGGGGGGGGGTAACTTTCTAGGTGCAATCCCAGGGTCAGTCATGGCCGAAGGGGGTCTTTACCCTTTACCCTCTGTACATATGATGGCATGGAGAGGTGAGGCTGATATGTATGGGCAACTGCTGGTCTTCCATAAACAACCTTGCCTGGACTTGTGCCTCAGAGGGGAACATTCTAGGTGCAATCCCACGGTCAGTTATGACCGAAGGGGGTCTTTACCCTATGTACATAGGATGGTGTTGAGAGGAGAGGCTGGTATGCATGGGCAACTGCTGGTCTTCCATAAACAACCTTGCCCAGACTTGGTGCCTGGGAAGGTAACCTTCTAGGTGCAATCCCACGGTCAGTCATGACCGAAGGGGGTCTCAAGTCAATAAATCTAATTTAACAGAAGTCAATGTTTGGGGCTGTTTGTAATTAATAATACCGTCACTGGGATTACTAAAGTAAGGTAGCTCAACTGCAGATTGTTAAGGGACGACATAATTATCTGTGAACCTGATGTCAATTCAAACCAATAAAACGTTCCTATAGGCATAGGAGTGGCTGTGTGGTGAGTAACTTGCTTATCAATCACATGGTTCTGGGTTCAGTCCCACTGCATGACACCTTGGGCAAGTGTCTTCTACTATAGCCTCGGGCCGACCAAAGCCTTGACAATGGATTTGGTAGACGGAAACTGAAAGAAGCCCATCGTATATTCCATGGCGTGCATGGAGGCTACGGTTATGGTTCCCGCAACGAGGAGGGAACCAGGCTGCTGGAGTTCTGCGATGCGAATAGTCTTATGATTTGCAACACTAACTTCAGGAAACCGACAAGCCACCTGGTCACCTACCGATCGGGCCGGCATACTAGCCAAATCGACTACATCCTTGCCAGAAAAAGGGAAAGATGGCTGCTTATAAATGCCAAAACCTTCCCAGGTGAAGAATGCACCCCACAACATAGACTGGTAGTTAGTGACTTTAGGATCAGGACAAAGAGGGCGACTAGAAGACGACCAACATGGAGAAGAAGGGTCTGGAAGCTTAAAGACCCTGCGAATGGACAGAGATTTAGAGATATGTTATTTGAAGCCTTAGACGAAATGGAAGGGAGTATAGCTACGCATGGGGTAGAAGACAACTGGACGCTTCTGAGGGACAACCTGCTGAAAGCCGCTGACCAGATCTGTGGCTGGTGCAAAGTCCCCTTAAGACCCAAAATAACGTGGTGGTGGAACAATATTGTTGACAGGGCTATTAGACAAAAGAAACAGGCTTGGAAGGCCTGGAAGAACGGTGGTAGCAGGGAAGTGTATCAGTCTGCCAGAAGGGAAGCCAGGAGACAGGTCTATCTAGCCAGAGGGGAGGCAGATAAGGAAAAATTTGCCAATGTCCTGCGTCGTGAGGATGAAAGACTTGAGGTATTTCGTGTTGCAAGACAGTGTGTGAGAGAGAATCGTGACGTGGTAGGAGAGAAATGTGTTCGCATGGAGGATGGTTCACTTGCGTTAAATGAGGATGCAAAGAGAGAAGCTTGGAGACGCCACTATGAAGGTTGCTGAATGAGGAAAATGAATGGGATAAAGAGAGTCTGCCGAATGTCGACCCAACAGAGGGACCAGCAATCCGAGTTAACAGTTCCTTAGTAGATAAGGCAATTAGAAGCATGAAAACAGGGAAAGCCCCAGGCCCATCAGGAATTACTGCAGAGATGCTCAAAATATCTGGTGGTGTCGGCTATAGCTTAGTCACCCGTATAGTTAACCAGGTGATACACGAGGGGGTCATACCCAATGACTGGTGTAGCAGCATAATAGTCAACTGCTACAAAGGTAAAGGCGACGCCCTAGAGACAAATAACTACAGGGGCATCAAGCTGCTGGATCAGGTAATGAAGGTTACGGAGAGGGTTGTAGCCCAACTAATTAGAGAGAGAGTTACCTTAGATGATATGCAGTTTGGGTTCGTGCCAGGGAAAAGTACTACTGATGCTATATTCCTGGTAAGACAGCTGCAGGAGAAATACCTAGCCAAAGATAAGCCCTTGTACCTGGCTTTTGTTGACTTGGAGAAAGCCTTTGACAGGGTCCCCCGGTCCCTTATCTGGTGGTCAATGAGGAAACTAGGGATAGAAGAATGGTTGGTGAGAGCTGTGCAAGCCATGTACAGAGACGCTGCTAGTAAGGTGAGGGTTGGCAACGAGTACAGTGAAGAATTCCGGGTAGAGGTTGGGGTCCACCAAGGTTCAGTCCTCAGTCCCCTCCTATTTATCATAGTCCTCCAGGCAATAACGGAGGAATTCAAGACAGGTTGCCCCTGGGAGCTCCTCTATGCTGATGACCTTGCTCTAATTGCTGAGTCACTATCAGAACTGGAGGAGAAGTTTCAGGTGTGGAAACAAGGATTAGAATCGAAGGGCCTTAGAATCAACCTAGCCAAAACCAAAGTTCTAATAAGTAGGAAGGTAGATCAATCACAAACGCCTTCAGGTAGATGGCCCTGCTCGATCTGTAAAAAAGGTGTAGGTAGAAACTCTATAAGATGCACCAAGTGTAAGCTATGGACACATAAGAGGTGCAGCAATGTCAAAGGAAGGCTAACTAGGAAAATAGTTTTTGTCTGTGGCAAATGCTCAGGAGCAATAAACACTGGAAATATGCAGAGACCAACTTCTGCCACGTTCCAGGGAGACAAACTAGAAGTAGTTGATAGCTTCCGCTACCTAGGAGACCAAGTCAGTAGCGGGGGTGGGTGTGCTGAAAGTGTAACTGCTAGAGTAAGAATAGCCTGGGCAAAGTTTAGAGAGCTCTTACCCCTGCTGGTGACAAAAGGCCTCTCGCTCAGAGTAAAAGGCAGACTGTATGATGCATGTGTACGTACAGCCATGCTACATGGTAGTGAAACATGGGCCGTGACTGCTGAGGATATGCGTAAGCTCGCAAGAAATGAAGCCAGTATGCTCCGATGGATGTGTAATGTCAGTGTTCATAATCGTCAGAGTGTAAGTTCCTTGAGAGAAAAGTTGAACCTAAGAAGCGTCAGTTGTGGCGTGCAAGAGAGACGGCTGCGCTGGTATGGTCATGTGACAAGAAAGGCTGAAGATAGTTGTGTGCAAAAGTGCTACACCCTAGCAGTGGAGGGAACCTGTGGAAGAGGTAGACCCAGGAAAACCTGGGACGAGGTGGTGAAGCACGACCTTCGAACTTTAGGTCTCACTAAGGAAATGTCTAGAGACCGAGACCTATGGAAGTATGCTGTGCATGAGAAGACCCGGCAAGATTAGTCAGGCCATAACCCGTGCCCCGACCGGGGACGTAGTCAGTCCTGTGCATACCTTCCTTCTTGTGACACTTATGAAGACCTGTTGAGGCAAGTGAAAATCAAATCAAATCAAAACAAATCAAAATAGATGAACATCAGTGGAATTGTATTCTTTGTGGTACCAGTGCCGGTGGCACACAAGAAAACCACCCAAACGTGGCCGTAACCAGTACCGCATCGACTGGCCTCCGTGCTGTGGGCACAACACACACCATCCGATCGTGGCCGTTCGCCAGCCTCATCTGGCACCTGTGCCGGTGGCACATAAAGACACCATCCGAAGACCCGGCGACGTAGTCAGTCCACCTGTGCATACCTTCCCTCTTATGACACTTGTGAAGACCTGTTGAGGCAAGTGTGTGACACTTGTGAAGACCTGTTGAGGCAGAGGCAAGTGTGTGACACTTGTGGAGACCTGTTGAGGCAAGTGTGTGACCCTTGTGAAGACCTGTTGAGGCAAGTGAAAATCAAACCAAATCAAAATAGATGAATATCAATGGAATTTGTATCTTTGTGGTTCCAGTACCGGTGGCACACAAGAAAACCATCCGAACGTGGCCGTCGACTGGCCTCCATGCTGTGGGCACAACAAACACCATCTGATCGTGGCCGTTCGCCAGCCTCACCTGGCACCTGTGTCGGTGGCACATAAAAACACCATCCAAAGACCCGGCGACGTAGTCAGTCCACCTGTGCATACCTTCCCTCTTATGACACTTGTGAAGACCTGTTGAGGCAGAGGCAAGTGTGTGACACTTTGTGAAGACCTGTTGAGGCAGAGGCAAGTGTGTGACACTTGTGAAGACCTGTTGAGGCAAGTGTGTGACACTTGTGGAGACCTGTTGAGGCAAGTGTGTGACACGCGTGACACTTGTGAAGACCTGTTGAGGCAAGTGAAATCAAACCAAATCAAAATAGATGAACATCAATGGAATTTGTATCTTTGTGGTTCCAGTACCGGTGGCACACAAGAAAACCATCCGATCGTGGCCGTTCGCCAGCCACATCTGGCACCTGTGTCGGTGGCACATAAAGACACCATCCGAAGACCCGGCGACGTAGACAGTCCACCTATGCATACCTTCCTTCTTGTGACACTTGTGAAGACCTGTTGAGGCAAGTGAAATCAAATCAAATCAAATCAAATCAAAACAAATCAAAATAGATGAACATAAATGGAATTTGTATCTTTGTGGTACCAGTGCCGGTGGCACACAAGAAAATCATCCGCACGTGGCCGTAGCCAGTACCGCATAGACTGGCCTCCGTGCTTTGGGGACGTAACAAACACCATCTGATCGTGGCCGTCCGCCAGCCTCATCTGGCACCTGTGTCGGTGGCACATAAAAACACCATCCGAGCGTGGCCGTCTGCCAGCCTCGTCTGGCACCTGTGTCGGTGGCACATAAAAACACCATCCGAGCGTGGCCGTTCGCCAGCCTCGTCTGGCACCTGTGTCGGTGGCACATAAAATCACCCACTACACTCTCGGAGTGGTTGGCGTTAGGAAGGGCATCCAGCTGTAGAAACACTGCCAGATCTGACTGGCCTGGTGCAGCCTTCGGGCTCCCCAGACCCCAGTTGAACCGTCCAACCCATGCTAGCATGGAAAACGGACGCTAAATGATGATGATGATGATGATGAACTGTCCAACCCATGCTAGCATGGAAAACGGACGCTAAACGATGATGATGATGATGATATATATATATGTGTGTGTGTGTGTCTGTGTTTGTCCCCCCCAACATCGCTTGACAACCGATGCTGGTGTGTTTACATCCCTGTAACTTAGCGGTTCGGCAAAAGGAGACTGATAGAATAAGTACTAGGCTTACAAAGAATAAGTCCTGGGGTCGATTTGCTTGACTAAAGATGGTGCTCCAGCATGACCACAGTCAAATGACTGAAACCAGTAAAAGGGTAAAAAGATATATAAATCATAATTTGACAGAAGGAAGTGTTTGGTGTTGTTTGTAATTGATAATACTGTAATTAGGATTACAGCTTATCAGTTGATAGTTAAGCCAACATCCTCATTTAATGTCTGTTTCCCATGCTGGCATTGGTTGGACGGTTTAGCAGGAGCAGGCAACCAGAAGATTATGCCAAGCTCTAATGTTCACTTTGGCATGGTTTCTATTGTTGAATGACTTTCCTAATACCAGCCACTTTACTGCATGTATGGGGTGCTTTTTTTTTTTTTTGCCATCCCACCAACACTATCTGGTGTGCCTGCCCCTGGTCCTGCTCAGTTTTTCTTCGAGTGAGCTTACTGCAGTCATTCTCTTTTGACGGCTGTAGCTCAAATGCAGCATGTATGCCATAAACATCCTCTTGCCACTAATGAGCGCAGGTTCGCTGCTCATAAGGAGCTGCTGGCTAGAAAGCATGCGGACTGAGGTCACCCTGCAGCTCATAAAATTATGGAACCCGAGGGAAGCGACATCAGCTCCATGCTAGTGGATGAGGGGTTAAAGTATGATTGAAGGGTGGGGGAAGGGCTGGGTCTTAAAGAGGAGCTGTATGGTTACTCCCATTCAGAAAAAAAAAAGGGGTCAAGAACAATCAGTTGGAGATGTTGAAGATGAGGTGTTCAGGTGGCCCCTTAAGGCCTAAGCTGAGTAGAAGTGGGTGGGTAAGGGTTTTGAAAGATTGTGCGGAGCAACATGTCTGTGTGTGTGTGTCTGTCTGTGCGTCTCTCTCTGTGGGTGTGTACACACGTTTATGTATTTTTGTTTTTAATTTTTCTTAGTAAAGAAAGGAGCAGGTATGTTATTGCCACTAAGGTCCGGGTCAACACCAACCCCAACGACCCGACCGACGTCAATGCTGTTGGGCTCAGTCGTAAACACATTGTGGCCGGCTTGGAGAAGAGTCTTGAGTGTCTGCAGACCAATTATGTGGACCTTTATCAGGTAAGTCCCCACTTACTATAATGCACACACATTCAAATTTTGTAGGGAGGAGTTAGAATAGCATAGAAAGGATAAAGTATCCGTAGTAGTTATTTAGTCCAGTTAGATCCGATCTTAGCTGGCCAGTGATAAAACACATTCCAAACAAGACCACCCTGTCTTGTTTTCAGGAATAGTCTACAAAATGGGCCGGAAAGTTCCTGGCTTTGGGATAAATGAAAATAGAGGAGGATCAGTTAATTATGATTTTATTCAACATATTCCCCGACTGGTCTCCGTGCCAGTGGCACATAAAAAGCACCATTTGATCGTGGCCATTTGCCAGCCTCGTCTGGCACCTGTGCCAGTGGCACGTAAAAAGCACCCACTACACTCATAGAGTGGTTGGCGTTAGGAAGGGCATCCAGCCGTAGAAACATTGCCAGATCAGACTGAGCCATGGTGCAGCCTCCTGGCTTCCCAGATCCTGGTCGAACCGTCCAACCCATGCCAGCATGGAAAGCGGACGCTAAACGATGATGATGATTCCCCTCTCAGATTCACACACTTATTACAGTGGTCCTTGAGTTTTTCTAAGCCCTGTATAAGAACTTGGAAAGACGGGTCTCCATCTAGGCCTTAGAGAAGAGTCTTGAGTGTTTGCAGACCAATTATGTGGACCTTTATCAGGTAAGTTTCCACTTGCTATAACATACACACAAACACACATTTTAGTGAAGAGTTAGAAAGGACAAAATATTTGTAATTATTTAATCCAGTAGGCCTATGTTCCAAACATGACCACCCTGTGTTGTTTTCAGGAATAGTGTATCTTGAACTACATTATGGAGAATTCCATCTGACCCCTGCAAGTATGAAAAAAGTGAACATACAAACGATGATGATGATGATGATGATGATGATGATGATGATGATGAAGCCATTCCAGTTCTTACTTCCAAAGACTCCTATTCTGTTTCCAAAAACCCCTGTTCCGTCTCCAGAGACCCCTGTTCCATCTCTAGAGACCCATGTTCCATCTCCAGAGACCCCTGTTCCTTCTCCAAAGACCCCTGTTCCATCTCCTGAGACCCCTGTTCCATCTCCTGAGACCCCTGTTCCATCTCCTGAGACCCCTGTTCCATCTCTAGAGACCCCTGTTCCATCTCCAGAGACCCCTGTTCCTTCTCCAAAGGCCTCTGTTCCATCTCCAAAGACCCCTGTTCCGTCTCCAAAGAACCCTGTTTCGTATCCAAAGAACCCTGTTTCATCTCCAAAGACCCCTGTTCCATCTCCAAAGACCCCTGTTTCGTCTCCAAAGACCCCTGTTCCGTCTCCAAAGACTCCTGTTCCATCTCCAAGGACTCCTATTTTATCTCCAAAGACTCATATTCTGTCTCCAAAGACTCCTGTTCCATCTCCAAAGACTCCTATTTTATCTCCAAAGACTCATATTCCGTCTCCAAAGACTCCTACTTTGTCCCCAAAACCCAACATACCATCTTCAGAGATGAGATCAACACCTAAAAAGCCATTCCAGTTCTTACCACATCTCTATTTATTTTTTTTCCCCCTTCGTAACCAGGCTCACTGCTGGGACAGTGGTACACCAATCAAGGAAACCCTTTTGACCTTCCACGATTTACAAAGAGCTGGCAAGATCCATCATATTGGTGTAAGCAATTTCTGTGGCTGGCAGCTACAGAAAACGGTGGACCTGGCCAACCACATCGGTATGTCATCAATTCTTACTCTTCAGGTAAGTTGAAGCAATATTTTAGAGGTTGTTTTTTTCCTAATTTTGTTTTATTTTTGTTCTTTTATTTCCTCAATGTTATAGTTACACATCCTGCAGTTAATGTAGAAAACACTTGTCTAAGGTGTGAACCAATTATGTGGCCATCTCTGTATTCATACATATATATATATATATATATATATATATATATATATATGTGGCTATGTGTGTATATATTTATGTATGCAGTGTGTGTAAAGGGTAAAGACCCTCTTTGGTCATGACTGACCGTGGGACTGCACCTAGAAAGTTCCCCTCCGGACACGGTTGTTTTATGGAAGACCAGCAGTCACCCATGCATGCCACCCTCCACTCTCCACACCACTGATGTTATCCAAGGGAAATGTAAAGGGACCGATACAGCTTGGCACCAGTGACATCGTATCTCTTAAACACACTAGCATCGGTCGTCAAGCGATGTTGGTGGGGACAAACACACACACACGCACACATATATATATGAGGGCTTCTTTCAGTTTCTGTCTACCAGATCCACTCTCAAGGCTTTGGTTGGCCTGAGGCCACAGCCAAAGACACTTGCCCAAGGTGCCACGCGGTGGGACTGAACCTGGAACCTTGTGGTTGATAAGCAAGCTACTTACCACACAGCCACTCCTGCGCCTACCTGATTTAAAATACAAAAATACTGGGGGTAGATTTATTTGACTAAAGCCCTTCAAGTCAGTGCCCCAGCATGGCCACAGTTCAATGACTGAAACAAGTAAAAGATAAGAAGAAATTGTTATATATATATATAAATAATGCTTATTTTTGTTTCCATAGCAACAATACAGTCTCATGGAGAGAAATGCTGAGTTTGAAGAATTCCAAGTGTGCCAAAATGACGGAATATCCATTTTACCATGGAGTCCCCTAAAAGGGTGAGCAACATCTGACCTTTTATTCTAGAATAATTTGTAATTCTTTGAAATATTTGTCATTGCTCCTGTTACTATGTCAACGTCAAGGGCTGACATTGTGTGGTGGTTTGACATGCTAGAAATAGTTCCTGAAAGCTGTTTCTTGTACCTTGGACAGACCACTTGAGCCTTACCAACTTCCTACACTTTGATCCTTGGATTTTACACACACACACACACTTATATATTGTGTGTGTGTGAGAGAGAGAGCTTTCATTTAATAAACTATATCTCTTTCCAGTGGTTTCCTCTCTGGTAAATTCAAAAGAACTGAAGCCCCTTCGGCAGAATCTAGGATCGGGTATACAGCTCTGGATGAGAAAAACCGGGTTCTTGAAACCCAACCTGGATGGTCCACTTTACAATCCAGAGACGACATTTGGCTCCTTCTTGACGCTATGAAAAAAATTGCACAAAATCACAGTAAGTTCAGGGGTTTTTATCTTTTCTAACAGTCGGCCCCTATTCCCTACAATAAAAACCTCCACAATTTTTATGCTTTTATTTGGTGGAAGAAGGGCCCATCCTCTTGTCTGTTAATTTTATTATTTGTTTATTTGGATTGACCACACACACACACACACGTGTGTGTGTGTGTGTGTGTATATACTCTCTTTTACTTGTTTCAGTCATTTGACTGTGGCCATGCTGGAGCACCGCCTTCAGTCGAGCAAATCTATCCCAGGACTTATTCTTTGTAAGCCTAGTACTTACTCTGTCAGTCTCTTTTGCTGAACCGGTAAGTTACGGGGACGTAAGCACACCAGCATCAGTTGTCAAGTGATGTTGGGGGATCAAACACATACACAAACAAACATACACACACACACACACACACACACACACATATAAATATATATATATATATATATAAAAAAGGAAATGAAGAAAATGCTGACAAAATAATTTAAGTAATTTAATTAGGTGAAAGTTCTTTTTACCGGTAAAAAACATTCACCTAATTAAATTACTTAAATTACTTAAATTATTTTGTCAGCATTTTCTTCATTTCCTTTTTTATATATCACAACTCGTGTTCCACATCTCCTTTTTTAAATATATATATATATATATATATATATATATATACATATATACAATGGGCTTCTTTCAGTTTTTGGCTACCAAATCCACTCACAAGGCTTTGGTCGGCCCGAGGCCATAGCAGAAGACACTTGCCCAAGGTGCCACGCAGTGGGACTGAACCCAGAACCATATGGTTCGTAAGCAAGCTACTTACCACACAGCCACTCCTACGCCTATACATATATGTATATTTTAAGCAAAATTTAAATTCTAAGTGAATTTAGAAGCTTTGTATATTCTTAAACACCTGGAATGGTTCATCCATTGTAAAGCTATTTCAACACAAAACCTCGGATCCAAATTATTTTCTAGACAAGGTATAACCCCTAAAAAAAATTTTTTTTTTTTTGTTTTTGCTAGATAAAAGTGTGGCGCAAGTTGCCATTCGGTGGCTCCTTCAGAGAAAGATGGTGGCATCAGTTATCATCGGTGCTAAAACTATGTACCAGCTTGATGACAATCTTGGGGCTTCCAGTGGCTGGGAACTGACATGTGAAGAGGTAGGGCTTTCTTAAAAATCCTTTTTATTCTTGTCTTGTTTTGTTAATGTCTGT